>NC_090034.1:34464874-34602374 GCF_037176765.1 Anolis sagrei | reverse complement strand
CTCTGAAGACTGCCCGGAAGCTGCAGCTAGTCCAACGCTCGGCAGCCAGACTACTAATGGGTGCTGGGTACAGGGAGCAGCTGAACGAAAACCGAATTACCCAGCACACTAATGTAACCCAATCATGAACATCACATAGCAGAAACTCTCTGGTTTCTTGTTTGTTCCTGTGTTTGAAAAGAAAAAGAAAAGAAAAACCCCAAGGATTCAGTGCAAGACGAATCGTAGCCTTTAGGGATTTCTCCCAATTCATGTAGCCAACATGGACCAATTGGCTTTTATGGGCCGGTTGGCCTCCAATGATTTATTTGTCTTTCTTCAGCCTTGTCTTTTTGTGGTTCCACAGAAACTACAAGTTTTGCCAATGCACGCGATAAACTTGAGGGTTCCCCCCCACCCCCAGCCCTCCTGACATAAATACATGAGAAAGTTTGGATTCTAAAATTGAGAACCAAGTACAGTTCCAGCTTGGTATTTATTTTTGTTCCGAACGGGGAGGACCACATCCAAAAGACTCTGCTGTTTTAACTGCTTGGGGAATATCCAGTGTTAAACCAAGTAGCTGGACGCTGGGCTAGAATTCGGCCAAACAGATAAAAGGATAAAATAACAAGAGGATTCCAATTGCCTTGGCTTTTCCAAAGAAAACAGTGAGGTTTCTATTGTTGTTTTTACATCATTGCTGAACATTTCGGTCGGTGGCAAGATTTTGCTCTTCTATGAGGATACACAAATCTGCAATTGCGTCGTATCAATGTTAAATCTCCCCTTTGGAAAATCATTGAGCAGTGAAAACAAAATACAGGGTTTTTTAAAAAAAAGATTTTTCCCAAATCCATAGGAAGGAAATAATTTAAGAACTGGAGTCCTATTGGTGTTTTCCATGGGTCCTATTGCTGTTTCACACGGGTTTCAGTTATTTGTACTTTTTTAGCCAGCCATTGCTAGATAGCAATACCCCCTTCACAATTTCACAGGGACAGTCCTAGTTGATCCTTTCTTTTCCCATCTTTTTGGCAGCTTTTAAAACGTCCCGCTGTCTCCCACCTTGGTCCTCAGAGTCCCTCAATTGCTGCAAAAGGACAAAAGCAGTTCACATATTACAACTCCCAGGATCCTATGCTTTGAGTCATGGCGGATCAAGTAGTGTCAAACCGCATTCATTGTGTTAATTTTGCTCCCCAACATCCTGAATTTTTGTTCCATATGCACTGTACTTTTTTGTTCCATATGGCTTTTAAACAGGGACAGGATGGCCATCTGTCGGGGTGCTTTGAATGTGATTTTCCTGCTTCTTGGCAGGTGGTTGGACTGCATGGCCCATGAGGTCTCTTCCAACTCTCTGATTCTATGAGTCTATACTGCAAACTACATAATGCAATTGTTGGCTGGGGTTGGTGGGAGCCCAATGTGCGTTGTAACTGTCCAGTTGGCAAAAGACTATTTTAAATCAAGGGATCTCTTATTTCAATTGGTGTATTAACTTGTTGTAATTGACTGGCCTCTTTCCTCTCTGTTTTCCACCCACCCACCCCCAACATGTACCTTACACCTCAAATGTCCTGTTTGTTGAAGGTTAATAAGGATTGACATGAAGGGTTAGTAAGGAATGGTGTCCTAATTACAGCAATTTGATGCTGATAACTGCATCAGGGAGCTACAAATATCACACGGTTAATTCCATTCGAAATTGGCTCCAGCAGTTCTTGTAAGGGCATCCTTGCTGATGGTCTCTATCATGCCCTAGCTGCATTACTGACTCCACTTCTTGCTTTGTCATTGGTTTGTCTGGTTTTTTTTTAATGTAGCCATAATAGTGCAAGAGTATCACTATGTCATAACGGTGCAACAGACTTGGGCATGTGGAAATCAGTAACTCCGCTCCCCATAAGCAAGAGGTTGGGAAGTAAAAACAACTTACCAGCTGGCACTGCATGTGGTCCTCGGGCTTGCAAAAGATGTGCGCTCCTGATTTAGAAAAACAAAGCAACACTTGGAACCCAAACTAGAAATATCTCCGTGCTTTCTAGGATATGGAAAAGCCATTCTTGAAAAACCTGGCTTTTCAAATGCTGTTGGACTACATCTCCCATCATCGCCACCAAGAAGATGTGGCCCGATGCCATTGGGATAGCTATGGTTTTCACCAACACTGCTAGATTATTCTCCGGTTTGGCAACTCAACTCTCCTGACATATAGAGACCATCTACACGGAGCATTTAATACTCTTTCAAACCAGTATCGAAGAAAGTGGTTTCACCATGTAGATGATTCCCTAGCAAATCCTGGAATCAGTTTGAGGCTTGGATGATGATGACACAAACTACCGACCACTGATGTGCATTCTTTTGCTCATTTTTGTGGGAGTTAGTTGTCTGCCCGCCACAGTTTGAAGTTAACTTGGAACTGCATTAAATAGTCAGTGCAGATGGAGATTTAGTAACATCTGAGACAGCATGCTATGCCAGGAGAACAAACTTCAGGGAATGAGCAAGGCCACAAAGTGATGATGGGTTGGTGGCGTGAAGTGGAGCTTTCTGAGATGTATGGCTCCTCTGTCACTACGGCCCCAAACATCGGCAATGACAGCCCTGCAATAAAACCCTGATGTATGCCGAAATAACGAACCGCCAAAACACCACCCTCGCCAACCCATCCTGGCTCGTATATGTGTGTGCGGCGCCCGCATTTGAGCACAGCTTGTAAATATATCTGGGGCTCGCACATCGGCTAACTAAGCAGTGCCACAGGGTTATTTATTTTACACTCTGGGCTCTGCTTCTGAGCCATGGAGTGTAAAAACAATCAGAGGGACGAAGTGTAAATTCTCCCTGCTGATTTATTTACTGTTGTGTTTTTATAGGCCCACATGGCTCTGCGTTTTGCGCTGGGCCCGACCATTCAAGCAAAACCCATGTTGTACACTCCCGGAGAAATGAATGACTTTATAAATTCTCTACAATAATAATCCCGTGTAGAGGAATGCATTTCGAGGAACACCCAGACAGGGCTGGAATGTTTTTAAGAATATAAGATTGTGCTTTTTTGGTCGGGGAAGCACATTTCTCTCCGGGATCTGCGGTACGGCCAAGGCTCCAGGCCTGTCTGCCTACCACCTGTAATGAACCCTTGGGGAGATTCTAGTTTAGGCCACCCAAACTGAAACGGGGCAGAGAGACAGCGGCTCTGGGATGTTAACAGCCTTAATGAAGCTTGTGCCATTGGAGACTCTCTGCAGCCATTTCTGAAAAAGGGGCTGCAATAGGAAAAACATCTGAGTTGCTTCACTTTCTGCAGCTTTGCAGGGCTCTTAGTTGCTCAAGGAACACTGGCTTAGACTTTCACAATGAAATGTGATAAGCCATTTTGCGTAGAAAGCTTGAATGTTTTCTTAACCAATTTCATGTCATCTCTGTCTAGGTATCGTGGGTTTTTTTTTGGGAGGGGGGTGGTTAATGGTGTTTAAAAAATCAGGCAAAATCTAGCCATGCTAAAATTACGCCAATGAGGAGCAAATGTTTATTAGAACTCAGTGGTGATTCATTGCCAGAATAATCCAGAACTCAACACTAGTCTAGCAATGTACATAAAGGTAAAGCTTTCCCCTTGACATTAAGTCTAGTTGAGTCCAACTCCAGGGGGGTGGTGTTCATCTCCATTTCTAAGCTGAAGAGCCGGTGTTGTCCGTAGATGCCTCCAAGGTCATGTGGCCAGCGTGACTGCATGGAGTGTCGTTACCTTAACACCAAAGTGGTACCTATTGATCTACCCACATTTGCATGTTTTCAAAATGATAGGTTGGGAGAAGCTGGGGCTAACAACAGGAGCTCACCCCATCCCATGGATTCAAACCTCTGACTTTCCGATCAGCGGGTTCTGCAGCTTAGCAGATTAACTCTCTGTGCCATCACAGCCCCTCTTAGCGATGTACACTCTTCTTCAATGTTTCAGATTCTGTGTATATGCATATCGGTTATGTTTTCTTCTCTATATTGTTCCATATATGAAAGTACAAGCCAGTTCAAATCCTCTCTGTTTGGTGATGGACCTGTTCAATTTCCCCACCGCTTAGCTTCAGGGAGAGAAGAATCCTTGACACAGATGACTTGGTTGGTTTTCAAAAAAACATGAATGATTGCCGCCCAGGCATTTAACAACATATGAAAGTTGTAGTCCAACAAAGAAAGTTTTCAGGACTCTACTCTGAAGAGTAAGTAGTCTACAGCAGCCTCTCCAAAGCAACCTGGAGGTACAAGGGGCCAAGAACATGTTGATGTATCGTACATATTCATGTATAAGTCTACCTCATGTATAAGTTGAGGGCATTTTGGGGGGGTCAAAACTATGGATTTTGATATGGGAAATCATCAGTGCCAGCTCAAGTTGCCAGTTACTTCTGGCCACTACCATTATTTTTGCTCAGGCATTCAAAAAGGACCAAAGCAGCACTGCAACAAAGGGCCTTTTCACACAGCCCTATATCTCAAAATATCAAGGCACAAAATCCCACATTATCTGAGTGTGGACTCAGATAGCACAGTACAATGCAGATATTGTGGGATTTTCTGTCTTGATATTCTGGGATATAGGGCTGTGTGGAAGGGCCCAGAGAGGGTAGAGGACCTTTTAGGTTCTTCTGGTTTGGACTAAACTCTTGCCTTTCATACACAGAGAAGGAGGTGGTTCCTTTTTTGATAAGAGTTAATGTACAATATATACATTGACTATGGACAAGTTGGCCCATGTTGTGGGGGTTCATGTTTTCACTAACATTTCTAGACTAATACATGAGTATATATAGTATATAATTATCAAGGCAATGATCTCACCCTGATATTTTTCCCTCTTGCCTCAAGGACCGAGGTGAAAATCCAGGTTTTGATACCCAAGAATCCAAAATAGTAGGGTTGTTGTAAATGCTCTATAATGATAGTGAAGAAAGAGGACTACCTAGACCAGTGATTTCCAAGCTATTTTTTTAAAAATCAGGGACCACCTTCCCATTCGGAGGAGAAAGTTCCATGGGTTTCCTTAAAGTGTGGGTTCTCCTCTAAATGGTCTTAGTGCCTCCTGAAGCCAAGAGTGATTAATGGGAAAAGATAAATTTCGGTTCCTCGTAAGCTTGGGTTTCATTTGTGCCAACAATCTTGATTTGTGGGGCCAAATGGACATTCTCTGGAGTGCCGGCCCATGTCCCGTGACACGTGGGGTGGGGGGCATCTCCACTAAGAGACTGCCCGCTGGCCATTGGTTTCTTGGACCGACGCTTTAAATCCCCGACCAAAGTGCCAACGTATCTGCTACATTTTTAAGATGCTCGGGAGGGCAGACGCTGATAAATGATTCTCCTGCTCAACCTCCGGCTAATTTTGGATTTGCCGTGTTTACAAACAGCTGTTATAACATCCCCAAGGTCCAAATGAGAAGGAGGGGAGGGTGACAGGAGACATGATTCCCCTTTAAACTGAGTGAGATCTTACCTGGAATGGATCCAGAATGGTCCCGAAATCCAGCCAGGGCACTCTCTCTCTCTCTTTCTTCCCAAACCCACCCTAAACAGCTTCTTGCTACGGCATGGTTGAAACGGGGACGCGAAGAATGCCTGTCTTACAGCAGCTGCTACTACTATCATAGGAGGGTTAACTCTCGAATCTTTATTATGAATGCCAGCATCAGGTGGGCACCCAAGCCTAGACGCCATGGCGGTGGTGGTAGCAACGGCCCTTGATCCAACAGATGCTATTTTGATGTGTCCCCAAAGTCAGTGGGTGAGCGATGCGATTTTCCACCTACCGCTGAATTTTTAGCCCCAGGCCTTATCTCTGTAACCCTAAATAGCACCAGCGTAAACGGATGCCGCCATGTTATCTGAGTATCGAAACTGGAGATGGATGGGATGGCGGGTGGTCAGCATCTCCAAAGGATCCAGAAAATGTTGCTCTAAAGGCAGCTTGTGATGCATTTGGGGAAAACACCATACCAACATTTCAGGAGGAGCTAGATGTGAAGGTCCACCCCAAAATTAGGCAGAAATCAGGGAAAACATTTTCCCTGCTCCCCATTCCCCCCCCCAATTAGAATGATGAATCAGATGTTTAGGAACAGGTGTTCACATGTTAACAGACTTGAAATCATTATTAAAAAGGATGCAAGAAGACAGCTTTTATTTAAAATGATGTATATCAACTTGAAAGCAAACGAGAGCAATTTCTAGTATCAGATCAATTCCTGAACTTGCTTTTATTTTCTTCGTTCTTTCTTTGAGAATGAGCGCTTATGTCTACTTTATTCTATGGAAGACTAGAGGGACAAAATCGTTTTACAAATGTTGAATATTTTTTGGGTTTTTCTTGGCTTTTTTTGTCTGCTACTCAAATAAATTTTAAACTCTAAATTTTACTGATATTCATGATTTTGATGGGCTTTCATCTGTACATCTTTTAATATATCCATTCGAATGGTCTTACAATTTATCAATGTGTTTTTACTGTAGCCTCTTCTACACTGCTATATAATCCAGATTGTCAAAGCAGATTTTTTTCATGTCAGGAACGACTTGAGAAACTGCAAGTTGCTTCTGGTGTGAGAGAATTGGCTGTCTGCAAGGACATTGCCCAAGGTATGCCTGGATGTTTGATGTTTTACCACCCTCAAAGCAGATAATCTGCTTTGAAGTAGATTATATGCTCTTACACTGCCATATAATTCAGTTCAAAGCAGATAATTGGGATTTTATATGGCAGTGTAGAAGAGGCCTTAGTTGTACCCCACCATGAGGCAAGGCAAGTAGCAAATAAAATGTACTGTTATATTTATTATTACTCAAACTGGCAAGACCCAAATACATCTATTTATTATTATTATTATTATTATTATTATTATTATTATTATTATTAGGAATACAACAAGATGAGTCCACGGCAGACATTCTGCTGGCTGTTGTAGTGGATCACGTGTCGGACACTTCCCAAGTGTCTATTATTATTTACTTTATTTTTATCCCACTTTTCTCCCTAAAGGGACTCAAGGTGGCTAACAATGATATGACACAAGGCAAATACAAGTACATAAACGAAAAGTAAAGGCTTCCCTTGACATTAAGTCTAGTCGAGTCCAACTCTGGGAGGTGGTGCTCATCTCCATTTCTAAGCTGAAGAGCTGGCATTGTCCATAGATGCCTCTTAAGTCATGTGGCCGGCATGACTGCATGGAGCACCGTTATCTTCCCACTGGAGTGGTACCTATTGATCTACTCACATTGGCATGTTTTCAAACTGCTAGGTTGGCAGAAGCTGGGGCTATCAACAGGAACCCACACCGTCCCAGCTCAGCGTTTTAACCCACTGTGCTACCGTGGCCCTTTATACACATACATGTGAATATTAAAAAATAAATAAAAACAAATTAAATATTTGTGTAATGAGTATAAAAGTTAAGATACAATGAAATACAATTAAAATTCATTTAAAAACTAGACATCCCTCCAAAACCATATAATTCAGGTGTTCCTTATAGTTGAAGATCTTGTAAATGTGTAAATAAATGTCAGTTTAATTTGTATTTGCATTCCAGAAAATGGTCCTTCAATATATCAGACATGATATTTTTTATGATAAACCAACACAGAGAGATATATATCCTGCATTTTATGATCCTAAAGTAATAATCTGATTTGCGGTCTATAATAGGTGTGAATATTACACTTTTCAATTTTTCCAAAGATTGCATTTCCCTCCCTGAAGTTTTTAATTCAAGGTGAGGGAAAGAAATTGAAAGGCTAGAGCATTGCCGTGAAAAGTACAGACGTCTCTGGGTTCTTCGATTCTTGTAGACAGTTTACTGTTCAAAGAGGCATCTGGAAAATCTTGGTTGTTCAACTAGAAACCCAATGTGTCGTTAATCACTGTCTTTTCATAGTTGTTAAAAACAGAGCTGGGAAAAGTGTGCTTTCTTTGGTTTCCTTCTGCGCCAAGCTCAGTTTAGAAAAGTTAATTTCCACCCAGATGAATATTTTCGCCTTTGCTAGACTTGGTGTTTATTACTGGAATTACATGTACTGAGCAATTGTACTCAAGGCTGAACAAATCATGCTTCGTGAATGAACAGGGAAGGTCCTCTGCGCTTTGGCTTGGACCCAAAAAAGCTAAAGGACGGGATGCTCCTGAGCTGGCGACCCTATAACGAATGCTATTTCATTTCTCTATAGTCAAAAAAAAACACCATTCATGTTTTTTTGCACTGCTCTTTTTACTAAGACCTTCAAAAGCATTTTATAAATCCAATTTTAGAATGTTTACCAGGGAAATCTGTAAGGTTTTTTGTTGATTATCTTTTGGTTGACCAACACCCCAAAATTACTGCCAAAGTTGCGAGCTTTTGTGCAGCAGCAATAGCTTGTTGGCGAAAGATGCTGTCACAGTCTTAGAAGGTTTTAATATTTATTTCAGTGTTTGCCACTGTCATCTTGGGATGTGAATGTTTGATGACGTTTTTACTATAATATTTAGTGCTGGGTTCTGGCTTTCTTTTGACAGTGTTTCTTAATGCCTAAATGTGTATGTTCCTATTATTTTATTTATTTATTTATTTATTTATTTTATTTCAAACTATGGCCCGGGGGCCGGATGCGGCCCTCCAAGGTCATTTACCCGGCCCTCGCTCAGGGTCAACCTAAGTCTGATACGACTTGAAAGCACATAACAACAACAACAATCCTATCTCATCAGCCAAAAGCAGGCCCACATTTCCCATTGAAATACTAATAAGTTTATATTTGCTAATGTTGTTCCTCATTTTAATTATTGTATTGTTTATTATACTACAAATAAGATATGTGCAGCGTGCACAGGAATTCATTTTTTATTTTTCAAATTATAATCCAGCCCTCCAACAGTTTGAGGGACTGTGACCTGGCCCTCTGCTTAAAAAGTTTGTGGACCCCTGCCCTAGGGGGACTCAGGGCGGCTTCCAATGGGCAACAATATTCCAACGTTTGCTCATTTTTTTTGGTGCTGGTCATCGACCGCAGTAAGTATATATATATATATATATATATATATATATATGTATATAAGCCAGTCATATGCAAGTGGGAAAGATCAACAAATTCCAGAAGACCTCAAGTTGAGTAATAATAATAATAATAATAATAATAATAAACTTTATTTATACCCCGCCACCGTCTCCCCCAACGGGGACTCGGGGCGGCTTACATGAGGCCAGGCCCAAATAACAAATTACAATACAATAAAATATGAATTACAATAAAATAAACAACATCACATTAAAATACAAAATATATAAGCATAATAAACAATATACACAAAACATAGGGAAAAAAAGCAGTAATTCAAACATAATGACAGTGAGCGGGCCGCATGTACATAAAAGGACAACCATCTAAAGGGAAAGTATCATGGTGCCACAGGTCTTGATCCACAGAGAAAAGCAGGGTACAAATAGTATATATAATAAATATTTGGATTGTATATGCTGAGTTAGAAATACTTGGGACTCGAAGAATTTTTGATTTTTATTTATTTTGGAATACCTGTATTTGCCTGTTTTTGAGGGGCCGTGGTGACACAGCATCTTAAAGCGTTAAGCTGCAGAATTTGGTGACCGGAAGGTTGGTGGTTCAAATCAGCAGGACAGGGTGAGCTCCTGCTGTTAGCCCCAGCTCCTGCCAACTTAGCAGTTCAAAAACATGCAAATGTGAATAGATTACTAGGTACCGCTTTGGCAGGAAAGTAACAGTCCTCCATGCAGTCATGTCGGCCACATGACCTAGGAGGAGTCTATGGACAACACCAGCTCTTCGGCTTAGAAATGGAGATGAGCACCACCCCAGAGTAGGACTTGTCTATATTTAATGTCAAGGGGAAACCTTTACCTCTACGAATGGGATATCTTGGAGATGGGACCTAAGTCTAAACATGAAATTTTTTAATGTTTTGTATACACATTGGTCATTTCATAGACAACATTTTTAACGATTTTGTGGATGAAATTTCCGATTTTAGATTTTGGCTAAGGGATGCCTGGTCTGTACTGCAACATGTAAGAAGATTCTGCTGCTTGAATGAGAGAGAAACTCCCTATAAGTAATGGGATATCTTGGAGATAGGACCTCGGTCTAAACATGACATTTTGTTATGTTTTGTATGCACATTGGTCATTTCATACACAATATTTTTCACAATTTTGTGGATAAAATTTCTGATTTTGGCTAAGGGATGCCTGACGTGTACTGCAACATATAAGAAGGTCCTATTTTATTCTCTTTTTACCAGGATTATTGTTACCACAGTTTGGTGGTTTCTGGGAATCCAAACAGTCTTCATGTTTTGGGTATTTTGATACATAATCCTTCCCGGTTATGTCATCTTTGCCTATTTGGGTCCAGCTTTCCGCCAGCCATTTCCCTTTTAGGGATCCTCCTTCCAGGTTTACCAGAGGCTGTTTCATAAAACACTGTCTCTCTGTTACCCCAGATAGTCCTTCCACCCATTAAAAACAAAATAAAGCCAGTTACAGGCCTCCTTTTGTGACCTAGGGGGGTAGGAACTTGTGATTTTATAGAGCTTGTAACGAGAGCTTGTAAAAATTTTAAAGACCCATATCTTGTGTATATCACCTTAATGATGTCTCTAAAAAATACGGCAGAACATCTACAGCCACTGAAAGTTAAATAAACAGAACAGGGACCAGTATTCCTTTGGGTTCAGTGAGTTTACACCGCAGGTGAATTTCGCCCCCCATCTTGCCACTAATTGCCTTTAAAGCTTACGTCCTTCGGCTCCTATATAAGTGTCCGAAAGACAACTCTGTTTTTAATCTTTCATGGTGTATAGTAGACAAAGGGGGGGGGGGGCTGGTAAAGGTATACCCATGAGTACAAACTAGTTGCAAATTACAAGCAATTGAGCATTTGTTTACAACAGGAAAGGAAGTTTCTCTTTCAGTTCCTGCACAGACTCACAAGCTGGTCTAAGAATATATGGACGGCGCTACCAAATCAGACTAAAGGCCAGCCATCTAGTCCCACATTGGGTAGTCTGATATAACTGATCTGCAGCCATTGGTTCTGCATCCATGGAGTTCACCATCCATGGCCTAAAAATATTCCCCTCCAAAAATAAATTCCACAAAATCAACCCTGGCCATTTTATATAAGGGACATTGTCTATATAATTGAACCTGTGAATCTATGGATTTTGATACCAAGGGGGTCCTTAGTACAATTTATGCATCCCATTTCCAGAACTCCAGAATCCAAAATGGTCCACATGGGTGGCCAGTTGCCTTTGGATGGTGCAAGTCAGAGCTTTCCTGTTAGTGACACACTTTTCAGACCTGCATCATTTTACGACTCAGTCGTGCAGTTTTACTAGTAAACCAGAGGTCAAACTAACCTCTTATAAGAGATACAGACCAACACATAAATTATAATAACGAAGTCCAGTAGCTTTTGTTTATATGTTTAAAAACGTATGCTTTGTAAGATGATAACATACAGTTCCAAGATAATTGTTCTCTCTTGTTACGAACATGTCCGCACTACAGCTAACACACTAACTTGTTGCAACTTACAATTTGGAAAGCTCTGGTTTAAAAACTCCCAAACAAATAAGACACATCAATCTTTAAACGCTGAATTCCACTGCAAGGAATTATGTTGGGAAAGAGGTAGCTACAAGAATTACTGCATTCATATAAGTCAAACTCCAGTATAAGTTGAGAGTAGATTTGGGGGCTAAAATTAAAATCTCTTGTTAAGAGAAGAAAGCAGGATATAAAGAGGAAGAGGAAGAGGAAGAGGAAGAAGGAGAAGGAGAAGGAGAAGGAGAAGGAGAAGGAGAAGGAGAAGGAGAAGGAGAAGGAGAAGGAGAAGGAGAAGGAGAAGGAGAAGTAATCAATGATCATTCTTCAGAGCAGAAAACATGAGAGGGGCATTTCCCCACCCAGGCATTCAAAAAGGACTTTCGTCACACTATACAGAAAGGGGATAAATTATTCCTTCTTTCAATAAAAGGTAAGGAATAATACTCACATTGACCTGTGGATAAGAAAACCGAGTTTTTTGGACTGATTTTTTTAGACTTATACACGAGTGTATTGACTTCTACATGAGCATATAAACATATAGATGAATGTATAAATGTATACATGAGACACATAAACAAGTATATAAACTTACACATGAGTATACAGATGTATACATGAGTGCAGAAACTTATACATGAGTATATAGATTTAATACACGTATATAGACTTATATATGAATGTACAAGGGTCGGTCAAAAAGTAATGCCTCCATTACTCTAACTTTTCTTTCGTTCACAGCTACTGAGCTATCTACGCATGGTATGATATAGGTAACCTAACTCTACTGATAGAGTCTTTTCTTTTTCTGATTGACCGATCAGAACCATGAATCTAAAGCTCAAAGAAAGAGACTTCATTGAATTTCTGGCCAAAAAAGGTTGTACGCCTAAGGAAATCCATCATCGCTTGAAGAATGTTTATGATTTGGCTCCTTCTGACTTTTACCTGTTTGAACCTCTGAGAGACAGCCTATGTGGTTTCAGATTCAATGACCTGACTGGCATCAAAACAGCTTTACAATCATGGGTCACAAAGCAAAACCCTGCATTTTTCCAAAATGGTTTTGATGCCTGGGTTAAATGATGGCACAAATGTGTCCAAATGGATGGTGACTATGTTGAATGGTAGTTTTGCGTCGAGGACAGTTCAGGCTATGATCTGTAGCAACTTCTGCTGTTATAGGTTCAGTCATAACTTTTTTATGACACAGGAGGCAAAACCTTTTGACCTACCCTCGTATAAACTTATACATTAATATATAGACTTTTACATGAGTGCTTAAACATATACATGAATATATATACTAATACATGAGTGTATAAACGTATACATCAGCATATAGATTTATACAGGAGTGTATAAACTTATACATGAATGTATAGACCTACACATGAGTTCTTACATGTATACACGAGTATATAGATTTATACAGGAGTGTATAAACTTATACACGAGTATATAAACTGAAATAGGAGCGTTTACAGTAAACACTACTTTGCTTCTGATAGTTTCTTTTTCTTCATTACAAAATCACATTCCCATCCATTCCTTCCCTTCACCCTTTTCTTTTGCTGTTTTCCCTGGTGAATTATTTCTCAATAAAGGGCCTTCAGACAAGAGTGGGAACGGAGCCTCCCGAAACTTCTAAGAGAAGAAAATTGGTCAGTGTCATGCAGGTGCAAACCCACCAACCAGCTGTGCATACACAGATCCCAAGCCGAGGAGTATTAAACCAGGACAGCTGCAATTGAGTCCCAAAGACTCACCAAGCACAAAGGGCTTAGGGTGGATTTTCCGTACATTTATGAAACTTTTTTTAAAACCCACTCTCTGAGGATTTCAGAAAGGCTCCTCGTCCATGTGAAGCTTCTGAAGAGGTGCCCGTCGGACCAGGGTCTAAATCAACTACTGACCCATCCCAACTCTTTCATTCAAGAATTTGGTTTGAATGATAGGAGCATTGGTGTCAACTGATGGCATTTTAAAATAATCTACCCTCTCTCCTAGGAACTCTAGCAAAACTTTTACATTTTGCAGAGTGGTGTAGCAGTTACCATGCCAGAAGGCAATAAATGCTTTAAATGAATGAGTTCAGTTATTTATTTATTTATTTATTTATTCATTTATTTATTTATTACATTTATATTCTGCCCTTTTCACCCCACAGGGGATTCAGGGTGGAGCACAACATATATACGGCAAACATACGGGACACAAAACCATAAATATATACAAACATTAAAATCACTTATATCCACAATAAAATCAGTTGCTTAAAAACCATCTCAGGACACCATTTTGCCCCATTGCAATGCCCCAAAGGCTTGGTCCCACAGCCAGGTATTCACCATCCTTCTGAAGGACAGGAAGGAGGGGACTGATCTAATATTGCCAGGAAGGAAGTTCCATAACTGGGGGGCAATCACTGAGAAGGCCCTGTCTATCATCCCCGCCAAACGTACCTGTGATGTTGGCGGGACCAAGAGCAGGGCCTCCCCAGAAGATCTTAGTTTCCACAGTGGTTCATAAAGGGAGATGCATTTGGACAGGTAAACTGGGGCGGGGCCATTTAGGGCTTTATAGGCCAAAGCCAGCACTTTGAATTGTGCCCGATAGCAAACAGGCAGCCAGTGGAGCTGACACAATGAATGGATTCAATGTGTTCAATAACAACAAGAACAATTACTTTATTTATAGACCGCCCCCTCTCCCTGAGGGGATTCAGAGTGGTTTACATACAAAAAAGGCAATCATTCGACAAAGACAAACAAATCAAAGCAATGCAAACAACATAAATAGACTTATAACTACTAAAAACAGAAATAATATAAAATAACCATGAGAAATACTAATATTTAAATAAACATAGTTATACTAAAACACAACATCACGAAATGTTGATAGTTACAAAAATTCCATAATCCAGGGATTTAAAAATATTTGGCAATATTTACAAACAAATTTACAGAATATTACAACCTCCATTAGTTATGAAATAGGGGTTAAAAGTCCTACTGCAAAGTTCCTTGCTAGAATATGTATCTTGTAAACTGTGAAATTAGGACTAATTTCAGACTGGTCTAAAGCAACTGTTAAAATGTAAGGGTGTGTTGATATTGGTGGATTTTCACCCATAAGGTCGTAAGTCAGAAAAAATGCTTATTCTTTGGATACAACTGATTCTGCTGGGTTTATCTGGTTATGTCTCTTGTACTCCTGGCCACAGCATATTATACATGTCTTGACAGTTACTGCTGAAAGAGTCCACTTTCAAAATTAATTCAAAATACTCAGCGCCATCTGCAACTTTGTCCTTAATGGATTCATAGAATCATTATTCTATGAGTACATATACTTTGACGAAAGCAAAGAAAAGCACAATTTGTCATCCATCAAGCATGTCGAATATCCTAAACCAGCTATACTGAAGACTGGGCCAAATGTCCAATTGTACATCTTCAGAGTGTTCTTCAGTCTTAAAGCAGCAACTCCAATTCTTCTAAAGGCATCCATGTGCACATATACTTGGTCTTTGAGGGCCTAAATACCCTAAAGCAGTGGTTCCCAACCTGTAGTCCGTGGACCACCAGTGTTCTGCAAGAACTAAAATATGATTTGCGACCTCACTGTTACTATATCGTTGCAACAAAAGAGACTGGTCTTGCGAAACCCTCTTATAGTTCCGAGGCTTATTAAATATGGTTTTCTGTAGGTGAGCAGATGGCTGCTACTGGATGGCATATGTTCTGTATCAGAAACTAGAGTTGATGTGGTCTATCCAATGCAATTTTCTGAATCAGCACCCCA
This sequence comes from Anolis sagrei, assembly GCF_037176765.1. Classification (NCBI taxonomy): domain Eukaryota; kingdom Metazoa; phylum Chordata; class Lepidosauria; order Squamata; family Anolidae; genus Anolis; species Anolis sagrei. Next base: position 34,586,959 of record NC_090034.1, on the reverse strand, counting down.
AATAACCAAACCGAACCTAATGTTGACCAAAAACAGATCCATAACCCCTTTGGTACTAGTGTTGGAGAGTGGTCGCTGGTCAAAGTGGTTCCTGGTCTATTGGGACCCATACTGTCAACTCTTTCTCAGCCATCAGACCAAGTGTCTCTTGGAGCTCATCTGGAAAATACTCTGTTGCATCCATATATAGTGCCTTGTCCAGGAACAGTTTTGAAGTGCTCGATAAAACAGTCTTTTACTTTTTTCTTTATCACCCATAAAGTCTATATAAAGCCTCCAAAATAATGGGCAATGGGTCCCATTTTCACTCAACTGCATGTTCAAACAAAGCTTTGATTTGGTTGGCTAGACCAGTTTCAGGTATAGTTGCATAGACATCTCTATTGGTTCCCAAAAAAAACCTTGTGGAAGATTCACCTTAGGACCGTCTCAACAACAAGGTGAATGTCTACCTTGTTGATGGAATGATCCAATGAATTCAGTCAATTCAATGAATTCAACGGATGAATTAAAAGACCATTCACCCACACATCACTTGTCCGGTTTCTAAACATTTGCATCCTAATGACCTTTTAATAATGGCTGAAATTAACATGGTTCATTTGCTTGTTTCTTTAATTGCCTTGAACGTTTGTATTGTGAAAATTGTTGTATTTCATTACAACTTGTACTGGGAGTATTGGGAGAAAGATGAGCTAGAACTTAAAGAAGGAAAATACAGCAGAGCTAGAAGGAGTTCTGGTTTTGGCACTGCAGCTCCCAGAATCCCCTGACCAAGGAAGGTTTGCACTTATGCCTTAGAAAGGAATGCTCCTGAAACTTTGGACAGTTTTTGCAAAGAGTGCTCCCGCATCCTCCCAGAGGTTGGGCTTGGATTTGGCTCTGCCAGGACACTAACAGCCTTAACCTATGTCTCTTTTATCTTCCATTAGCCTGTCCCACCATGAAATCCCCCGGCTGTGTATCAGATTCCCAACCTGAGGCCAATCGCATCGCCAAAATGTGGGCGAGCCAGAACACTCCAAGGGGCTGGAGCATTATCATCTATCCGAAATGCTGAGTTTTCTTGTGTGAAGAAAAAAAGAGAGCAAATGGCAGCTTGGGCTTGCGGCTTGTGTATAACTAGCTACAAGATATTTGGAAAAAATGCAAGTTCCACCTAAATTGTGTGTTTGTGGGGTGAGGGTTCTGATGGATAGAGCTGTTCAACAGTAGAATATGATGCCTCAGAGTGTAATGGAGTCTCCCCCTTTGGAGTTTTTAAAGCAGAAACTGGATGCCCATCTGTTGGGAGTGCTTTGACTTTCTCTTCCTGTGTGGAAGAATGGGGTCAGATTGGATGGCCCCTTTGGGTTTCTTTCAAATCTAGGATGCTGTGATTCTGTGTCTCCAGATTCCATACGAGACCACCCTGGCAATCAAAGTGGAACTGTAAGGCTTTAACAGAGTGATGGAAAAGAGACATGCGCTGGGTGAGATTGGTCCCTTCAATGTCAGTCCATCCCTGACTTTACTCCATCCCTCAAATAGCTCCAGCACCTTGGATAACTCCATTTCAGTGGGGACAGCAAATCCATTTCTGATTTTACTCGGCTGCCCCTTCCCATCAACTCAACACACTTTGCAAAAGAACGGATAAACTCAGAGGGAGACTGGATTCCTGAAAAGATCCCTGTTCCAGCCAGGAGTTTAAAATAACTTTGGAAAATTCCTCCTGCAAGTGAAAGCCTTGACTTGGGATCCAGCAGCAATTGGTAGTTTTCTAAGGAGTAACAATATGCTCTCTTTATTTATTTTTAAAGCCAGCTTTCTCATTTCTAAACTCCTCTCCAAACATGGATACTTTGGGTTTCGTCGTGTTGAGTTCCTTCCTGCATATAAGCCAGGTGTCACTCAAAGGGGCTGGGGAGGGAAATCCGTGCTGGGAAGCCGGATGCTTCCAAAGGCTTCTAAAGGTTTCCAGGATCACTTGTTTGGTCCCTTGGGCCATGGGAAATGGACTCAGCTCTCCAGGAAATGACAGCGGGACCCTTTCCTGTTATCTTGCAATATGACCATCAACAAGAAATGACATCAGCATCCTTGACATTGGGCAGTTTACTAATCCCCCCCCCCCTTAAAAAAAACCCCTTCTCTATGATGCACCTTTTCTGTTGTTTTGCAGGAGGCAGGTGACTATTCCAACTATGACCTGGATGCATCACATCCTGTTGGAATGAATAGGCCTCTCTCCCGGCCCCAGTGAAAGTCATGACATGGCTTTCTCGACTTTTATGTTTTCTGGTGTTTCCACCCTACCTAGGTGGATCGACAACTGTGCCAGTTTTTCCACAAAGAAGAAACTGAGAGAATTGCTCAAAGGAAAAACGATACTCAGCAAATGGAAGGCTACTTAGGCAGGCAGTTTGGTGGTATCCTTCATGGCAATCAAAGTGAGCTTTGACCAGCTGAAGGGCTTTCTCATTAAAGATGTGAGTCTGCCCATTCAAAGCAGCTGGTTTTGCGTGCCTGCTCTTAATGTAAACAGAATCCTTTTTTCCCCTTTCCCATATGAACCCACAAGAATCCTTGTGGGGATGAGGAATGTCATGAGATTTGTAGTGTGGCTCTGCCTAGGCTAGGCAGTGGGCTAGGGATCTGAAGTGGACTCTCTAAGGATGCATCTACACTATAGAAATGCAGTTTGATGCCATGGCTCAATGCTTTAGAATCCTGCGATTTGTAATTTGGTGAAGCATAGCAGGCTTAGAATCACAGAATCATAGAGTTGGAAGAGACCTTGTGGGCCATCCAGTCCAACCCCCTGCCAAGAAGTAGGACAATTGTGTTCAAAGCACCCCCAACAGATGGCCATCCAGCCTCTGTTTAAAAGCCTCCATAGAAGGAGCCTCCACCACACTTTAGGGCAGAGAGTTCCACTGCTGAACAGCTCTCACAGTCAAAAAGTTCTTCCTAATGTTCAGATGGGTTTCACGAAACCTGTTGCTCTTGTTGCAATGGCATAGTAATGGTGAAGCTGCGGACCATATTTTAATTCTTGCAGACCACTGGTGGTCCACGGACCACATGTTGGGAACCACTGCTTTAGGCCTTAAAGACCAAGTATACGTGCACATGGATGACTTAAAACAACTTGTTAATTTCATAGGCCTTTCTTAGGGAAGGAAAGCCCAGAGGTAGGTTTGTTGGTTCCTTCCTCTGATATACAGTCAGAAGTGCCTGGAATTCATCATCAGTCTCTCATCCCAGTTCCATACCGTGAGGATATTCCAGCCCTGTTGTCCTTCTACGATCAACACAAACTGTGTTTCAACAGAAAAACTTGGTTAGGTCGATGTGATTCTCCCGGACAACTTTTGACTGAGTCGTCAAAAATGCCTCTGAGCCTAAAAAAGCAAAGGGGAACGGTTACGTGTTCTGATTTATGACACGTCTGTGGTGTAAAGTATGCGTCTAGCTCGGGTTAACAGATGTTTTGTTAATTCCCAATTTCGCTCATAATCTGTATATTTTTGTCCCGCATTTGGGCACGGTCTGCGATGTATGATGGAGTACTCCTTCATTAATCATGTGCAAATGGAAGTATGAGCCAGTTTTATTCGTTTTCAGAGCGCCAGGCCACATAAATTAACTGGAACGTGTGTTTAAAGTATCTCAAGCAATGCCGCTGGCCCCTCCATACGACACAGTAGCTCTCAAAGAAAGCTTTTGGAAAGGGGATCTGAGTCCACAAGCGGAATTTGCAGCCCCTGCAGTGAACTACAACTTCCAGGAATTTGAGGGAGTGCAGGGATGGGGGGGGGGGGCAACTCTTGATCACCACAATTAATGTTGCACAGTCCACACAATTGGTGTGAAGTCCCAGTGGTTTCGTCAGGTTAGTCTTCATTGGAGGAGAGTGCATGAGCAATTTGCAAGTGTTTGTAATATTCTTTTTATTGCAAATACTGAAGCAACGAATGTGTCTTCCAGTGGATCCCCCAAGCAGGGAGATCCCACCCATTGGCCCCTTCTACAAAATCTGAATGCAATATGCAATATAGAACTAAGCACTGTTGAAGCCTAATAGCACTGCCAATTGATCTACACTGCAGAATTAATGCCGCCTGACACCACTTTAACTACCATGGCTCCTTGATGTGGGATCCTGGGAGTTGTAGTTTGATGAGGCACCCTGTACTTTGGCAAATAAGGCTCAAGACCTTGTAAAACTACAACACCCATGATTCCTTAGCATTGAGCCATTGCCGTCAGAGTGGTGTCAAATGGCAAGTCATGAAGTTCTTTGGGATGACTGTAATATTTTATCTGCTCTACGCAGTTATATTCCTATGGCTTTGATTGGCATGGCTCCATGGTAAGGAACCCTGGAACTGGTCATTTAGTGAGTTACATAAAATATACCAAAGTATCGACCATGGCCTGCTATTCCAGGAGGGTGGCCTACTGGCAAGGGATGGGGTGCATCTCACACAAGTAGGAAAACACTTTTTTGCTCACAGACTCGCAAACCTCATTAGACGCACTTTAAACTAGGTCCACCGGGGGAGGGGGACAACAGCCTTGCGAACACTACTTTACCCATAATGTCTGGGAATCGCCAGAAGGCTAAACGGAGGGCTGCACAAACACAACAAGGACCACGTACCAAAAACACAATAATACCAATTAAACAGCTCAAGGGAAGATCCCAGGGGCTCACATGTCTTTACACTAATGCACAGAGCATGGGAAATAAACAAGACGAACTCCAACTTCTAGCACAACACCACAAATATGATATCATAGCCATCACTGAAACCTGGTGGGATGACTCCTATCGCTGGAATGTAGATATCGAAGGGTATAACCTCTTTCACAGAAACCGAACAAAGGGGAGAGGAGGCGGAGTAGCCTTATATGTCAAAAACTCTTATGCTGCACAAGAAATTCAAGACAGCAATCTGGGAAACCAGCTTGAAATCATCTGGATAAGAATCAAGGGAACTGGGACTCAAAAAGATGTCGTTGTAGGCGTCTACTACAGACCCCCAAGCCAGGAGGAAGATCGTGATGAAGTCTTCTGCCAACAGTTGACCAAACAGGCACAGAAAAGAGATGTAGTAGTCATGGGCGATTTCAACTATCCCGATATTTGCTGGAAAACAAACTCGGCCAAGAGTACAAGGTCCAACAAATTCCTCGCTTGCCTTGCAGACAATTTCATGGTCCAGAAGGTAGAAGAGGCAACAAGGGGATTGGCTACTCTTGATCTCATCCTAACAAATGCGGAGGACCTGATCGATGCGGTCGAAGTGGTAGGATCCTTAGGGGCAAGTGACCATGTGCTCCTGCAATTTGAGGTACAAAGGAAGGCCGAAACTAAGACAAGTCAAACCCGCATTTTGGACTTTAGGAGAGCTGATTTCCAAAAAATGAAGGAAACGCTGAGCAGCATTCCGTGGACACAGATACTAAAAGACAAGGGAGCTACGGATGGATGGGAATTTCTCAAGAGTGAAATACTCAAGGCGCAATTGCAAACCGTGCCAACAAAGAGAAAAAATAGGACAAGTGCAAAGAAGCCAGAATGGATGTCCAAAGAACTTCTAACTGTGCTGAGACACAAAAGAGACATGCACAAGAAGTGGAAAAAGGGAGAAATCACCAAAGAAGAATTCAAACAAATAGCCAACACCTGTAGGGAAAAGGTCTGCAAGGCTAAAGCAAAAAACGAGCTCAGACTTGCCAGGGACATTAAAAACAATAAAAAGGGCTTCTATTCTTATGTCAGTAGAAAAAGGAAAAACAAGGAGGCGATAGGACCTCTTCGAGGAGAAGATGGGGCAATGCTGACAGGGGATAGGGAAAAGGCAGAACTACTTAATGCCTTCTTTGCCTCGGTCTTCTCACAAAAAGAGAGTCTTCAACCTCAGCAAGATGGAGTGGATGAGGGATTGGAGGACATCCAACCCCAAATTGGGAAAGAAGTCGTCCAGGAATACCTGGCCGCTCTTAATGAGTTCAAGTCCCCAGGGCCAGATCAACTACACCCCAGAGTATTGAAGGAACTAGCGGAAGTCATTTCGGAACCATTGGCAACCATCTTTGAGAGTTCTTGGAGAACGGGAGAAGTTCCAGCAGACTGGAGGAGGGCCAATGTGGTCCCAATCTTCAAGAAGGGAAAAAAGGACGACCCAAACAACTACCGTCCGGTCAGCCTCACGTCGATACCGGGCAAGATTCTGGAAAAGATTGTTAAGGAAGTGGTCTGCAAACACTTAGAAACAAATGCAGTCATCGCTAATAGTCAACATGGATTTATCAAAAACAAGTCATGCCAGACTAATCTGATCTCTTTCTTCGATAGAGCTACAAGCTGGGTAGATGCGGGGAATGCCGTGGATGTAGCGTACCTGGATTTCAGTAAGGCCTTCGACAAGGTCCCCCATGACCTTCTGGCAAGGAAACTAGTCCAATGTGGGCTAGGCAAAACTACGGTGAGGTGGATCTGTAATTGGTTAAGTGGACGAACACAGAGAGTGCTCACTAATGCTTCCTCTTCATCTTGGAAAGAAGTGACGAGCGGAGTGCCGCAGGGCTCCGTCCTGGGCCCGGTCCTGTTCAACATCTTTATTAATGACTTAGATGAAGGGCTAGAAGGCATGATCATCAAGTTTGCAGACGACACCAAATTGGGAGGGATAGCCAATAGTCCAGAGGACAGGAGCAGAATTCAAAACGATCTTGACAGATTAGAGAGATGGGCCAAAACTAACAAAATGAAGTTCAACAGTGACAAATGCAAGATACTCCACTTTGGCAGAAAAAATGAAATGCAAAGATACAGAATGGGGGACGCCTGGCTCGAGAGCAGTACGTGTGAAAAAGATCTTGGAGTCCTCGTGGACAACAAGTTAAACATGAGCCAACAATGTGATGTGGCGGCAAAAAAAGCCAATGGGATTTTGGCCTGCATCAATAGAAGCATAGTGTCTAGATCTAAGGAAGTAATGCTGCCCCTCTATTCTGCTTTGGTTAGACCACATCTGGAATATTGTATCCAATTCTGGGCACCACAATTCAAGAGAGATGTTGACAAGCTGGAAAGTGTCCAGAGGAGGGCGACTAAAATGATCAAGGGTCTGGAGAACAAGCCCTATGAGGAGCGGCTTAGGGAACTGGGCATGTTTAGCCTGAAGAAGAGAAGGCTGAGAGGAGATATGATAGCCATGTATAAATATGTGAGAGGAAGCCACAGGGAGGAGGGAGCAAGCTTGTTTTCTGCTTCCTTGGAGACCAGGACGCGGAACAATGGCTTCAAACTACAAGAGAGGAGATTCCATCTGAACATTAGGAAGAACTTCCTGACTGTGAGAGCCGTTCAGCAGTGGAACTCTCTGCCCCGGAGTGTGGTGGAGGCTCCTTCTTTGGAAGCTTTTAAGCAGAGGCTGGATGGCCATTTGTCAGGGGTGATTTGAATGCAATATTCCTGCTTCTTGGCAGGGGGTTGGACTGGATGGCCCATGAGGTCTCTTCCAACTCTATGATTCTATGATTCTATGATTCTATCTAGAGAGAGAAAAAACAAAACAAATGAGGATCAAATCAACTGTGTTATATCTGCCAGATAGATATCGTCCCCCACTCAATGACTTAGTTGGAAGTCATAGAATCTTAGAACCGTAGCGTTGGAAGAGACCCCAAAGGCCATCCAATCCAACCCCGTGCCATGCAAGAAAATACATTTAAAGCACCCCTGACAGATGGCCATCCAGCCTCTCCTTGAAAACCTCTGGAGAAGGAAACTCCATCAAGCTCCAAAGCAACATATTCTATTGTTGAGCAGCCATTATGTTCCCACTCTGCCCAAATTCTGGAGCATTCCCCAACATTCTTAGTTCCTTTGTTCAACCCAGCTTACCCCACATTACAGAGCTGAAATTCCTGGATGTTTTGTAGAGATCCAGGAGTGAATTCTAGCCCACCATGGGCTTTTTGGACAGTGTAGCAAGCCCTTAAGACACTGTTTGTCTCCAAGTCATTTCAAACGTATGGTGACCCTATCAGAGGGTTTACTCGGCAAAATTATTCCGAAGACATTTGTGATGGCCTTCTTTTGAGACTGAGAGAGTGTGACTTCCCAAGGGCACCTCATAGATTTCCAATAGATTTCCAGGACTGCATTTCTGTGGCAGGGTCTTATGGCAGCTCTCATATCACTACATTATAGTTTGCTCTCTTAGGACCATTCTGATTTGAGTAGAACAGAGGTTCCCAACCAGCGGTGTGCAGACCACCAGTGGTCCACAAGAACTAAAATATTGTTTATTTTAATGAATCTGTTGTTATGCGGGTGGCACCGGCAAATAGAACGTCGGGTGAGCACAGGAGGCCGGGGACACATCACGTGTCATGTACTCATGCCACCCAGAGTCAGTCAGTCACATGCATTCTTTTGTCTTGCTCAGCTGTGTCAGAGATTCTGTTTTGCTGTTTAGTGATTCGATGGCTTCAGTAGTTTTACTGATAGTGAGTCCTCAATATTCATATTAACTTTTGACTTATTTAATGATAATTGAAATGAATTTCAATAGTTATGAAAATGACAATATAGCTTTTGTTTGTTACGCTTATGCTCAATTGCTCTTCTCTACAATTTACTTGTGTGAACAAGGGTTTTCTGCTTTGCTGGTAATTAAAAACAAGTCCAGGAATCGATTGAAAGTAAGTGATGATATGTGTGTAGCTTTGAGTGATAATATTATCCCCCGGATTACCCAACTTGTAAAGAAGATGCAAGCTCAAAAATCACATTGATGCAAACTGAATTTAATTTTCTATTTAAAATGTTCTTTTTTAATATTGTCATGTTAGGGAGCTCCTGTCTCCATAATTCTCCCACAACAATCATAGTACTCTTAATCTTTGTGATTATTAAGTTTAACAAATATATTAAAAGTTTTGATTAAAGTTTATTTTTAGATTAATAAAGTTCATTATTCTTGAACCTTGTGGTTCCCTACTAACAACAAAAAATCAAAGTGGTTCCTGGTCAAAAAAAATATTGTCAACCACTGGAGCAGAACTACTCAATCAATCGGATTTACCTATACGCTCAACAATAACTTCAATGGGAGGGCTCTAGCTGGAACTATCATGCATACTCATGTATAAGTTAACCTCATGTATAAGTCTAGGGCATCTTTTGGAGTCCATATTTTGGATCATTCCTTGGAGAAAGCAAAGCACTAGATGCACCGCACCAAACTACTGATCCCAGCATTCCTTAGAATGGAGTTCTGACAATTGACATCTTATGAAGCAGTCACCACTGTCTAATGGAAATAAAGCTTTAGTCAGTCACATATAATGTTGGCTCCATTAAACCCTCACCTTTCAGTTATTAAAAATCTAGTAAGTCTGGTTTCTTGGAAATGATTATACCTATTGAGCTTTCTGTTAGTTGCTGAAAAGTTGGCCAAAAGCATGGAGAGTGGGAAGCTCATTATTTCTGGCCCATGTCAGTTGCTCACTCGTAAATCTGTTCTGCTCTATTCCTGCACAAAAATAAATACTGTATACACATAGAGAGAGACATTTTGAAATATACTTGCTCTTAAAATACGCATCTCGAATCTCTCAATATATTTTTCTGTCCAAGCATGCATCTTCAATGGTTCTGATTTGTGGATTTTTGTTGAAAGCCGATTATTTATTTATTTATTTATTTATTTAAGACATTTATATCCTGTCCATTCCCGACCTCTGAAGAGGGACTGGACGGCTACCAACAGGCACAATTCGAGTCACAATATTCCAAGATGTGAAAAAATCCAACTAATGTATTGTTGTTATTATTTACTTTCTTTTTATCTTGCCTTTCTTCCCATAGGGAGTTAATGCAGCTAACAATGCCATGACGCAGTACAATCAAATTTGAAATAATAATCATGTCCATCCATAATGACAAATAAATAATAACTTAAGAAGAAAAGGAAGAAAAAGGAAGAATTAGAATTTAAAATCATGTCCATTAATAATAATAATAAGACTGTATAATAATAAATAGGTTATTATTATTATTATTATTATTATTATTATTATTATCTTGTCTTTCTCCCCATAAGGACTCAAGGCAGCTAACAATGACATGACACAGTACAATAAAATTTAAAATAATCATCATGTCCATCCATAATCTATATCTATACACATAATAAAAGTGAAAATATGTATATGGGTATGTGGCTGGGTTTCCCACTTCCACAAGCAGGCTCCCACTTTCACAAACAGGTTTAACCCACAGTTCTAAGGAGCCACCAAAAGCTCTCCCTCCAATGACATTTCAGGTTATTGCGAGCACCATGTAGTCCAACCCCTGCCAAACACCATACTGCCCACCATCCAAGGAATGTTTTCATCCAGGGACCTTTACATCCTAGATTTTACATGTTTCCTCCACCACAGATATCCCAGTGCTTCTTAATCTCTCCATTGGTGTGGAATTTGCAAGACCCCGCCCACTGCCTCTCCCTTAATCCTTTCCTACTCTTTTCAACTCTGTCTGCACAACAAACAGAGCAAAACTAATCAGTAACTAAACATACTGGAGGAGTTTGAGGGATTGACTCCACATGATGGAAGTTGTATTTATCTCTGCATCAAGTCAGAGCACTGTGACCCCACTAACAATGGACCTGGACCACATTTGGCACACAGAACCCCCGTGACCAAGGAAAAATACTGGAGAGGTTTGGGGGGAATTCACCTTGATTTATAGCTGTTGTAGGTACTACGATGATGGCCCTTGACCTAACTTGACACATAGAACCACCGTGACCAACTGAAAAAGCTGGAGGGATCTTGGGGGGAACTGACCTTCGTTTCTGGAAGTTGTAGTTCACTTACATCCAGAGACACTGTGACCACCACCGATGACGGATCTGGACCAAACTTGGCACACAGAACCCTTATGAACAACTGAACCTACTGGAGGAGTTTGAGGGGGAGTGACCCACCATGGTGGGAGCAGTAGTTTATCTTGCAGCCAGAGATCACACTGAACCCCACCATTGATGTTTTAAGAGCAAACTTTTCCAGCATGACAAACTTTAATTACTGATGGAGTTTCAGGGTGTTAACATGTCATAATGTGAGTTGTAGTTCACCCACAACCTCATGCATTTTGTAGAATTAAAAAAATGACTTTAAAAAAAAACCTGGGCAATACCTGGTACCCAAACTAGTGATAAATAAATAATAACAGAAGAAGAAGAACTAGAATTAGAATTTAAAATAAGAATTATGTCAATAATAATAATAATCATTAGAGTTAGAATTAGAATTAGATATTTTTTTTAAAAAATCATGTCCATCCAGCAGGTTTGGATCAGTTCAGCTTAGATCAACTTTGGTCAAGTGTGCTCAAAGAAAAAGGAGGCAAACACACTCCTGGAACAGGAAAATCCAAAAGGAAGAAAATGAACTGTCAAAACGTCTGTTTCCTGTTAAATTAATTAGGTTTTTTAAAAAGTCCATAGTGAAGGAAGATGCATTTAACAGGTCCGACTGTATTGTCGTGGTATTCCCTTCAGCCGAGAGGTGTTTCCCAGCCAAATGGGCCCACCATTCTTTTTTCCCTTTGTTTTTCTAAGCACAAACCATATGCGCATGGGGCGGGAAGGCTTTTTATGGGCAATTAAGGAGCACTTGCAAGTGCCAAGCATCTGTATTGCAGTAAAATTAAATTAATTACCCAATGGGGTTGGAAACAAGCATTCCAGTTACCCAGGTTGCACCAAGGCGTTGCGGAGGGGGATTTAACCTGATCAATCAAGGTCAATGGTATTTCCGCTCAGTTTTCTACTCCTCCTTATCACGATTCGTCTTCCATTGCTCACTGCCCTGGGGACTGGGTCTATTGGGGACAAAAAAAACGAATGTCCAAGAATCCATAGACTCCAATAGCTTTGGTACAGCCATTGCTCTCTTCTGAGAGGGCATTGGGAAAGGTTACATGGACCCCAAAGTCAGACAAAAGGAAGGGTTATACATATTAATTTCTACAGCCCATCTTTCCCTTTGTCCCAGGGAGGGGTGCAAAAGGAAGCAGCGGCTATGTTCTGGCTGGTTTCATATCCGAGTGATGTATGACTTCTTCCCGTCTTCTCTCTTCACATCATTACAGCCCAAAACAATGGGGAATGGGAGCATGCCATGATGGCTGAAATGAATGAAAAGGTTGAGGGGAGGAGGGTGAGGCGAGAGATATTTGAATTTCGGGAAGTGATCTCACCGCCGGAAATGATCAATGTGCCATTTTCCACGCCGTTTGAACAAGGCAGTTTCCTCGATGCCATTGGTACCTCTTCTAATTTAAAAAAAAATGAAAGAGAGAGACAGAGAACAAGTTCTGTACCATCCCCAACTCCCCACCAAATAACATTACAAGTTCAGTCACATATTCAAGAAGAAGAGTTGTCCACAGACTTGTAAAGGTATTTTACAGGCTAAAGGAGAAAGCAGCAGGCCTGTGGTAGTGATGGAAGCCAACGACATGACTGGTCATTACAGGACACTATCTAGAGCAAGATCAAGATCGAGATTGATCCCGGGAGCCCATAAATATAGATCTATCTATCTATCTATCTATCTATCTATCTATCTATCTATCCGGAGCCTCCAGTGACACAGTGGGTTAAACCACTGAGCTGCTGAACTTGCTGATCAAAAGGTCGTAGGTTTGAATCCAGGAAGTGGCGTGAGCTCCCGCTGTTAGCCCCAGCTTCTGCCAACCAGGCAGTTCAAAAACATGCAAATGTGAGTAGATCAATAGGTACCGCTCTGGTGGGAAAGTAACAGCGCTCCATGCAGTCATGCTGGCCATGTGACCTTGGAGGTCAGCTCTTTGACTTAGAAATTGAGATGAGCACCACCACCCCCATGGTCAGACTCAACTGGACTTAATGTCAAGGGTAAACCTTTACCTTTACCTATCTATCTATCTATCTATCTATCTATCTATCTAAAAGTCAAAGTATGTATGTTTGTCTGTCTGTTTGTAAGTGGGCCTCAGTGACATCACTGGGAAGGTGTATGAGGAAAAGCAATGGGGTGAAGTGGCCCTCCATGATGTCACTAGGAAGGTGTATGAGTGAAAGCAAGGGGTGATGTGGCCCTCAGTGATGTCACTTGGGGGATGTACAAGGGAAAACAAGGGGCGAGGTGCTCCCATGGTGTCACTGGGGGAAAGTGTATGAGGGAAAGCAAGGGGTGAATTGGCCCTCCATGGCATCACTGCGAAGTGGTACAAGGGAAGCAAGGGCTGAAGTGGCCCTCTGTGATGTCACCAGGAAAGGGTACAAGGGAAAGCCAGCTGTGAAGTGGCCCTCAGCAATGTCATTGGGAAGGGGTATGACGGGGTGAAGTGGCCCTCTGTGATGCCACTGGGAAGGGTATGAGGGAAAGCAAGAGCTGAAGTGGCCCTCCGCGATGTCACTGGGAAGGGGTGCGAGGGAAAGCAAGCTGTGGAGTGGCCCTCAGGGGTGACACTGGGAAGTGGTGCAAGGGGTGAAGTGGCCCTCTGTGAGGTCACTGGCAAGGGTATAAGGGAAAACAAGAGTTGTAGTGGTCCTCTGTGAGTCACTGGGAAGGCATATGAGGGAAAGCAAGGGATGAAGTGACTCTCCGTGACATCACTGGGAAGGTATATGAGGGAAAGCAAGGCAAGTAAGCAGGTATCTATGCTTGCGGTGAACTGAGCACAAAACATATTAACTTTCCCATCTGTGGTTTTTGGTCATTCTGCTGGCAGATCACTGAGTTGCACTAGGGGACCTAGAGATTCCCAAGTAAGTATCCATCTAAGATTGCACTTGGTTCCCCAGGATGTCTCGATGGTAATTTCCAAGGAAAGCATGCAATAGAATTGCATTGGAGGACCTAGCAAATGCCTAGCAAGCATTTTCCCCCAGGTAAGTGAAACCATGAAAATGGGTTCTGCAGTTCCAGGGTCTTACTGTATTTCTAGTATAAATAAATTGAAAATGCACATGTTGCACAAATCACTCTCTTCTTCTTTTTGGTAGCGTGTTTCCCCTTTTGGGGGCAAATGGCCCCTTGCTGAAAACCCCCTCCCTGAATGCCTTTCTCTCATTCTTCCTTCCCTCCCGCCCTCATCTCCCCCTCCCCCCCTTTTGTCCCTGTGACTTATTCCAAAGGTACTCTGACACATTGAAGTAAATAAAATGCTTGACTTGCAAAAATGGTCTGCAAAGCCCGGAATCACATTTCTCGCTGCTGCTTCAAACGTGCATCTAGAGACCTGAGGAAAAAAAATGAAATGAAACAAAAGCCAAAGAACTCCAGAGGAGGAAGAGGAGGATGTAGCAAAAAGATAATGGGTCCAAGGAGAAACCATTGGGCATCCCCTGCCTTTCCGAAAACAAAGTTGTGAAATCAAAATGTGCTGATGGGTTTTAATCCACCTTTTGGTGTTTTAAAAATTTTACTACCACCTTGTGATGTATTTGTTTTGTCTTCTCTCAGCATATTTGTAGCGAAACCTAGGACAGCATCTCAATATTATATATTCGTGGCCAAACCCAGCAGCATCTCACGGCTCCAAGATCAGTTAATCTGCTCCGGGTTTTAGTCCTAATTTTAAAGAAACTATCCAAGGTGCTGAGCCGGCCTGAGGTCTCACATTCAGCACCTTGGATAGGGATTTTAAAATCAGACTACATTTCAGAAATATATTTCATTTCTGTGCCAGCTTTCCCCCAATGTGATTCACAAAAAGGGATCAACCCAAACCTAACAATTAAAAGTGAAAGATGATTAAAATCGCCACATGAAAACCTTATTGAATGAGTTGAGCATGAGTCAGGAGTGTGATGCTGCAGCAAAAGAAGGTGAATGCTATTACAGTCTGCATTAAAAGAAACCTAGTTTTCAAGCTGTATTCTGCACTGGTTACGAATGATGTTCAGCTCTGGTTTGAGTTGGTCATGAAGCTCCTTGGGCAAGTCACACTCTCTCAGTCTCAGAGGAAATTCATGGCAAAACTTGTCAAGAAAACACTGCAAAATGGGTTGGAAATGACTGAAAGGTGCACAACAATGACTGAGGCCCTATTGAAACGGCATTATATAGTCAGTGTAGTCCAGGCATCTTCAAACTGTGGCCCTCCAGTTGTTTGGGCCTTCAACTCCCAGAATTCCTGACAATTGAACAAGCTTGTTAAGGCTTCTGGGAGTTGGAGGCTCAAACAGCTGGAGGTCCGCAGTTTGAGGATGCCTGGTGTAGACTCATATAATGCAATTAAACTGCATTATATGAGACTGCACTGACAATATAATGCAGTTTGACGCTGTATTATATGGCAGTGTAGATGGACCATGAGAGAAAGCTTTGGATTGAAGAACTTCAAACTCTTGCAGCCTCATATGTAGAATGACTGCCATTTGCCACTCTTCTCAATGCTATGGAGTCCTGGGAGCTGTAGTTTTGCAAGGTGTTTTGTCTTCTCTGCCCAAGAGTATGAGTGCCTCCCCAAACCACAACTCCCAGGATTCCATCGCATTGAGCCATTGAGGTGGTTAAAGTGGTGTCAAACTGTCGTTCAATCGACAGTGTTGATGCATCCAGAGACATATACAGACTTTCAGATCATTTGGACCCAAGCCATAAATAGTTCATTACTTCTAAGCACAAGAAGGAGGTGATTTCACACCTTGTTTCCAAGGAGAAATTGGAAAGAAAGTTTCTGAAACTCGTGTACAGACTTCAGGCTGTGCCTTTCCTATCCCTCCAGTAGAGGATTTCTAGAGCAAAACCATGTTGTTCCAGATAATGTCACAGCTCGTGAAAGCTAATGCTGCCAGTAAAATGGTCAGCCCTGAAAAGGCCAATTTGGTGACAACTCGATTGCCCCTGCTGGAACCGTTTCCCGTGTAACCCCAAAAAGGAGAGCCGTGCCTCACCGTAGTTAGAGTAAGCAACGGACTGATCTTGGAAAATCCCACTTTCTCATCTTGCTTAAGCTTAGAAAAGCTCAGGTTCTAATCCCGCTTAAGCCACGGCCTAACATTTTGAACTTCGGCTGAGTCTGACTTCATCCCTTCTTGCCTTACCCGGGCCAGATGTACAACAGTGTGGAAAACAAGACACGGCTTTGCTGGAAAACCGCATTGATTTCTCAGGGGGAGGCAATAACTGATGTGTCCCCCTCCTTCATTTCAGTGCATGGGAACACCTGCTGAGCTTCGCACATAGCATTTTGGTTCAGTGGAGAAAGCAATAGGGAAAGTGTGCAAGACCTGGAGGACATCTGAATGCCATCCTATGAAAACATGACCTTGATAGATGTATAATCTCTAGGTTTGGGCTTCTTTGCAACTTCTATGCTGTGCATGGCTGATTGCAGTTGTGCATTTAGGCTTCCCAATGCGCCTTGTACTTGTGCATTCTATTTTGCAGACCACAATTGTATATCATATATTGTGCATTCTGTGTTGAGCAATGGCACATAGGGTATATCAACACTAAAATGAATGTCATTTGTATTGTCGAAGGCTTTCATGGCCAGAATCACTGGGTTGTTGTAGGTTTTTCGGGCTATATGGCCATGTTCTAGAAGCATTCTCTCCTGACGTTTGGCCCACGTGAACTTTTGTGGCTTGATGCTATGGAATCCTAGGGCTACTAGTTTGGGGAAGCAACAGCACTCTTGGGCAGAGAAGGCAGAAGACGACTGCCACAATGCCATAGCATTATGCTGTAGCAGTTCAAGTGGGCTCAAAAGGCATTCATTCAGCAGTGTAGATGCATCCAAGAAGATAAAAGAAGACAATAGAAAAAAAAACTCAGCCAAAGAGGTGCAGTGCTATTGTAAAATGTCTTACAGTAAGCCAATCCCAATATAATTAGTTGTCTTTTACTTGTGTTTTTGTCCCTCATTGTCCCTGAATCCAGAAGACCAAAATTCAGATGCCTACAGCTTGATAGTATGGGCAAAATCCCATTTCGTTGCCCTTATGTTTTCAAGGCTGCGTAAGTCAGTCAGAGGAAAATACAAGCAAACTCTCCAGTTTGGAAAGCCCTGAGCCCGATGTCATATTTATTCATCCGCCGGTTTTTCTTGTTTGGCACATGGGCTGTGTCAATATTTAGCCATCGCTGTGGGAACAGCCAGAGAAGAAAGACAGAAAATAATAGCTGAAAACATGACAGGGGGACTTCACCAACTTAGCTGGACTGGTAAGTTAAACTCATTCATTCTTCTTCTTTTTCCCCCCTTTCTGTGTCACTCTCTCACACGCTCAAGGCAAACAGGAACTGACTGAAGGAAGCGGGACTTGAGCTGTTTACATGGCTCACAGGCAGAGCCAAGACTGGGTGCCAGAGACTCTATAGATCCCTTGGGTATTCTCCCACTTGCCATATGTTTCCCCGTGTCTAGAAATTGTACAGTTGGCCCACTTCCCCTTTGCAGCTCTGATTATTTGCCGATTTGATGCATAGGTTCACTCTTGGAATTTCTAGGTTCTTCAGCATGACTGTATGGCCCACTTCTACTGGAAGTAGTCCATAGACTTGTTCTAGAGAAAAGACTTCTGAACGTCCTCAGCACAATTCTGTGACCATAGAGCCTCCTCCAAAATCTTAAATCATTCACATGTGTGGATGGGATGACAACCCCTTCATTTTCTAATGGTTCAACGCACACAAACTTTTGAGTTTTGTGTAACTAAGTTCTCAAAATACTGTACAAAATGACATCGAATAGCTGCCATTTTTGTTGTGAGCCGTCCCAAGTCCCCAGTGGGGAGATGGGATAGGATAAGAATGAAGTTTTTAAAACTATTATTATTATTATTATTATTATTATTATTACAAAATGACCTCCAGGCTATGTGTACAAGGTATCTGTAAAGAGGAGCGTATATGCCACCAATTTGTAACGTCTTAGGAGAGAGGAGGGACGATTTATTATTTATTACTCTTAATGGTGCCACCAATGTGTGATGTGAGGTATTATTGGGAGATATGGCACACTGGACGCAGAATTAATGGAGATGAGGCAGTCTTCAAACAAAAGAGAACAAGTTTATTGAGCACAAAGCGTGTGGTTGCAAGTTGTAACTTTTCTTATAGAACTCAGAATAATGCTTGGTTAGTTGAATGTTACACTTTTTCAGGTTATACAGTATCTTCCTGAGGTGAAGCACTTATTACAGAACAAAGTTCCAATACAGGGATGTCTCCCTTATCTGATCCTCCCTTGATCAGATACTTAATAAGCTTATTCTTTAGCCTTTCTTTAGACTAACGGAATACTGGTTATGTTTCCCTTATCAGCCTCTCTGGCTAAGAAACTTCCAGTAGCTTAATCTGGCTTTCCAAAGCCTCGAAACTTTGCTTCACAATTCACTCTTTTACAGCTATAACCTCCTAATCTTTCCTCTACCAATTCCTCACCCTCCAATCTTAACTCCTGACTGCTCACTCCTCTAACCCTAAACCCTAACTCTGACTCTGACTGAACTTAAACTCTAACTCTGACTGAACATAAACTGTCGTTTTTCAAACTCTCCCCTCTAAGCTCCTCCCACTTCTCTACAGCATCGTCTCCATGGTAACGCACTCCTCTCAGCTAGGCCGCTCCAGCATTAGTGCAGCCAATCTAAACACAAATACAGTTAAAGTCATACAATTTATAATCAACTTCTTTACAGTATCCATGACACATCAATGGATTTTGCATTTCATCTTGTATCACCATCTCCAGGATAACTTACTATGTATTTCAAAATCCAATAAAATGACATAACATTCCAAAACACTTTGAATCCCAGTCATTTCAGGTAAGGGATATTCAACCTATATTGATTTTCCTTAAATATGTTTTTCTTTTCCAAAAGGATAAAAATAAGAATAATAAATGAATGGAATATCCTGAGCAACAGGAGTTGATATATTGATGGATTATGCTTAATAGCATCACCAGGGCTGAACCTTTGTGACAGCATCAGGGCCTGTGCCAATTCCATCACCTGGCTTCAGGGTCATGTCCTCCAATCTCAGGGTCGGGATGGTGCCAACGTCACAGCTCAGTGCGGGACATCAGTATGCCTTTCCACAGGTTTAGCCTTCAGGCGATGACAAAGGTCATTCAACAGTGGCCTATTTGCATGGTTCTCCAACACATGCCTAGAACATGTGTGAAGGGGAGATCGGGGTCATGTCTTCAAGTGTCTTCTGCTGTGTTTTCATTTTTGAGAGGATCCCAATTCCCCCCTATTTATACCTTTGTAGAAGGTTGGTTGGTGGCTCCTATCAATAGATCCTGGTGGTCAACCAGGCTTCAATAGAGCTCTCCAAGGTTCTGAAGGCTATCCTCAAATAAGTATAGCACTATGAACAGCTCCTTCAAAGCTCCTCAAAACCCCAAATGGATTCAGCACCCTACAAATATGGAAGTCCTCAATCTTGACTGAGTCTGACATGTCTGCATGTACCCAGACCCTTTTCATATTGATGAAGGAGACACGTGGACACCCAAAGCTACCTTATACATGAGTCCACCTCATTCAGCATTTTCCCCTTCAAGTGGTAGCATCTCTCCAGAATTTAAGGACAGGCATATCTCAGTGTTAACTGGAGATACCAGGACCTTGTGCATACAAAGCACATACCCCAAGGTTTAGGGAACTTCGGTCATCGTGCTGTTTTGAACTACTGTGTCCAGGCCCATAGCCAGGATTTCGATTCGGGGGGGGGGGGGGAGCTGAGTCTGAGTGAAAGAGGGTCTACCCTAGCAAACCTTTTGTATTGTTACCCCAATACCCCCATGCATATGGGATATATTGAGTATGATGATCAGATCATGATATGAATAAACATAACAGTTTAAATAATGCACCAATAAGGCCTTTTTGCGAACCACCATGAGAATTTAGGGGGGTGGGGGCTGGAGCCCTTCCAGCCCCCCCCCCGGCTACATGCCTGACTGTGTCCATAATACTTTCATCAGTTGGGGCTTCTGGGAGCTGACATCCAAAGCACCCAGTTCCCTAGCCCTCATGTGCTCTGCTACTCATATAGTAGGCTTCTCATATGCCCAGTTCTGAGTCTCCCCTTTCCCTAAAGTCTCCTTGCGAGAGCAGGAAACTGTGGGAGAGAGTGCTGCCTTGAGCAGAAACAATGACATTGTCTGCTCTTCCATCGACTCATCTCTGAAGCACTATATCCCTTTCTCTAGGAATCTCTAGGTCCTCCAAGGGTTGATGTTCAGTGGAAGTCAACCAGAGTAGCTCTGAAAGATCTAGAAATTCCTAGAGAAGTGTTTTTCACTTTCACAAGGGTGCCCAAACCCCCAGCAAATATGGAGGCCTGACTATGCATTTTTGAAATGTGCACTACAACAACTCCCAGCATGTCATAGCATTGAGCCACGGCAGTGAAAGTGGAGTGAAATAGCATTGATTCTGCAGTGTAGACACACCCTTATTTATGCACAAACCTGACACAGTTTTGGGTGGGTGTTTTGGGAATTCTGGCCTTCGAGGTCTCCTATGCCTTAGCACTGAAAATACTAGTTGTGTGTTTCTGTTTTGGCTGCATGGTACCATATTTGTGGTCTATTCCCAGTGCTGAGTCCCACTTTCTCCCTTCAATTGCAGGAAACTCCGACGTTTATAAGATTACTGAGCCATTATGAACCTTTCAGGAAAGCCGAGGTTGGTTGGCACTTTATCTGTTTATTCTGCGGCTGATAAAACACGGCCATTTTTCACCCTTCAGCTCCTAATCCCCCATTCCCTTCTTCCCAGACAATATGGTGCGTTTCTGGGGGTCCGATCCCTGGCTTTCCCTCCATGGAGCTGTTTCTCTTGGCCGTGGCCACCGCAGGAAGTTGGTGAACATGAAGTTGTTTGCACAGGATTTAAGCAATCGGAGAGAGGAGGATGGAAAGGGGGGAGGCAAAAATGAAAAATGGATGTGGAGGAAAATGCCCAGCGAGGTATTTTTTTAAAAAAAAAACCTTTTTTAAAAAAGCGTTTTGCCATGTGCACAGCTGTTTCCTGGCTGTTTCATTTTTATTGCAACCAAGGCCAGGTTTACAGGAAATTCCAGCTTTTAGACAATACCAGCCGTTCCCGAATCTGGGCTGCCCGAGCCGAGGGCACCCCTTCTGCTCCATGGAGGATCTGCCAAGCTTGCATCTTTGCGATTCCCAGTGGCAGTACGAATGATGTCGTTCTCCGCACGAAACAGATGGAAGTCACTGCCAAAGGATACGTGTCTGTGTCATAAAATACAAGCATATTTTCCCCCCAGTTGATGCAAACTATAATGGGAGGAAAATCCACTGCTGAAGATCCAAATGCTAATGCTTTTATGTTAAGCCACTTTGAGTCTCCTTTGAGAGAGATAAAGCAGGGTATAAATAAATAAATAAATAAATAAATAAATAAATAAATAATCCATAGCTTGGAAGTAACTACTAACCACAGTAATCACTAACTGCTTGCCATTCATCATTTCTTCCCAACAACAAAGTTATTACAACAGACTCTCTGGCTGGATCTACACTGCCATAACTAACAGACTGAGCTACATTATACAAGTCTACACTAATCATATAATGCAGTTCAAATTGCATTACCAGGCAGTGTAGATCCGGCCTCAGTGTAGCAGCACCCTCGGGATTGGTAGATGCTGGTTAAATGCTTGGAAGTTACTATTAAGACTATTAATAGTCTTAATATTATTCAAGACTATTAATAGCCTTAATTAGTACTATTAATTAGTACTATTAATGTGGGGATATGAGTGAAGCCTCCTACAAGGATGGTAAAACATCAATCATCCGGGCGTCCCCTAGGCAATGTCCTTGCAGATGGCCAATTCTCTCACACCATAAGCAACTTGTAGTTTCTCAAGTCACTCCTGACACACACATACACACACACACACACACACACACACAACTATTAAGAATAGGCCTAACACATATTGTATCCCATACAGTAAACTCTGCATTGACACAAGAGTAATATCAAAAGACAATCATGAAAAGCAAATGGAGACAAACCTAAGCATACGTTTCCACTTAAAATGATTTTATTTTAATTTTTATTTGAAATGTTATTTCTTCCATTTTTTCCCAATTGCTTGAGAGTTCTCGCTGCTTGAGTCCTGATTAACTGAAACTCTGCTATATTGTAAAGTAATGCCTTCATTCTTTTTGAATTAAGGCAGTTCAACCCTGGGTTCAAGCGGTATCAAACTGCATTAATTCTACAGTATGCATGCACCCATAATTTCTCCTCTTCTTTACATCTCCATGAACCTATTTCATCCAACTGCCATTGTTAACCCTTGGCTTTGCATCTCCAGCTCCCATCTTCATCTTGCTTTGAAGCTCCACATTTTCTGGAACCGAAAAGAGAAGGGATCTTTGATGTAGTTGCTGGAGGGAATCCTCCTGACAAGTACAAAGAATGAATGTGGAGGAATGGGTGAAAAATTACAGCTGATGGAAGATGTTTCAATCTTTGGCATGTATGATTACCTTGAGATCCCCCAAAGAGGCTCTGGCAGCAAGCCTCACTGACAAAAGTGGGGGAGACAATGAAGCCTAGAACGTGCAGCCTCAGCCACTTTGGCTTGCCATCTGAGTGCGAGACAAGCATGGACAAAGTGAGACCTTTCGGCTGACTTGTCACAAATTCCTCCCCGTCTCCTCCTCTTTTCCAAAAGCAGATGGAAGGAAAGAAAATTATACACCAGGACCCTGGAAAGCAATTTGAGCCTGTACATACAAATTAGTATTTTAGCATGCCATTTTTGTTCACAGATTTGGTGGCTGGGAGAGGGTTGTCATGGGGGAACAGACCCCAAGGGCCACCCAGCCCAACCCTATTCTGTCATACAGGAAGACACAATCCAAGCCCTCCTGACAGATGGCCATCCATTTATTATTATTATTATTATTATTATTATTATTATTATTATTATCATCCTGCCTTTGCTTAAAAACCTAGACAAGAAGATTCCCAAGGAGGGTATTCCACTGTCAAACAGCTCTTACCACCAGGAAGCTCTTTCTAATGTTCAGGAGGAATCTCTTTTCTTACAGTTTGAATCAATTGCTCTAAGTCTAAGGGCTCATCCAGACAGCCCCTTTATTGTGGAAACTTCCACAATAAAAAGGGGGCTGTTCGGGTGACGTTCTGGCCAGTCCACAATTAATCTAATTATGTAATTATCTACTTCATTTGCCACCCTGGTTGCTTTCTTTCCTGATAACATTTCACCATCTAATGTGGGATTGCAGGCATCAGCCTAAGATGGTCAACTCCATCCTCGATATTTTGGATTGCAACGGCCCTAAGCCTCCATCAGTATAATTAGAGGTCAGGGATGGTGGAAGTTGTAGTCTAAAAGACCATTACTTTACATCCTCCTAGGAGAGAAATGATGATTCAGGGACCTCCCAAACCACAACTTCCAATTCCTGGCATTTCAGTCTCATTATTCACCAGGATCGAGAGTGAAAGATTTCATGAGTGCCACCTTGTGTTTTGAGCCAGCCTTGCACGCCAAAGATAGCCAGCCATCACTTTGTGATTACTGCTTGCTATCCCCTAGGATGGAAAAGTGCTTTCAATTAACTCTCCCTCTTTTTTTAAGGAAGAGACAGGGAAGAGACAGGGAAGAAAAGCCGGGGGTGGGGGTGGGGGTGGGGGGCACTTTCTGGAATCCTGTTGTGTGCTGAACTTAGAGATAGTTGTCCTTTTTTTGGAAACTGCATGTGGAGTTTTATTTCCTTGCATGCTGTCCCCAAACAAGGCAGCTGTCATGCCTCGAAGGCAATACCATCTCCATTTATAAGGCTAGTGTGGGGATTGGCCAGGCAGAGCCTTCCTGTATATAGTTTTGCAGAGGTGGCCATATTCTGTAACCAGGACACACAATGCTTTGTTACCACCCTTCTCACTTCCCTTCCTCTCCCTAAGCATTAGAAGACCATGGCAGCACCCCCGAGCTTGGCACAGCCTGAGCGTATTGTACAGGGCCCTGTCTTCACTGATCATTTAATGCAGTCCGAAGCTAGCTTCCAACTATGACAGCCAGATAACAAACTCCCACAAAAGTGTGCAAAATGTAATACAATATAATACTAATAATTGTGTTGTGAGTCAGAAGCAAATTGAGAATACAGTTATACAGTGTTCCCGCGCTACTCCGCGGTTCACTTATTGTGGACTCGCTGTTTCGCGGGGAACAGCAAGGGAACATTGTATAGCTGCTCCCCTTTACTTCCTCACCAGGAAGGGGCCTCCGAGGCAGGGTGCAGCAGAGGTGGCGAGGAAGAGGAGGCCACCACCAAAGAGGGCCTTGGTGGCAGCATCCTCCTCCTCATCCCTCCACTGTTCCCCATGACTTCCTTGCCAGGCTGGGTGCCAGGCTTGGCGCTCAGCCTGGCGAGGAAGGGACCTCCGAGGCGGGGAGTAGCAGAGGTAGCGAGGAGGAGGCCACCGTGAAGTAGGGACACTCCGTCCACTTGAGTGGGCGGAGCTTCCCTACTTCATGAATTTTCATTTATCGCGGGTGGTCCTGGAACGGACAAGTGATTCATTTTAAAAAAACCACAAACAAAGTTAAAAACTTGACATTATGCTAAATGTTTTTTGACCAGAAGCTGGCCACTTGGAGTGCCTCTGGTGTCTCTGTAAGAAGATCCTCATTGTGCATGTGCCAGGGCTCAGACTGCATTGTAGTCAGCGGTCTGTGGTTTGCTCTTCTCCACACTTGCATGTTGTGGATTCCACTTTGTAGCCCCATTTCTTAAGGTTAGCTCTGCATCTCGTGGTGCCAGAGTGCAGTCATCTGGTACCAGCCACTGGTTGAGGTTCTGGGTTTTAGCCTGCCACTTTTGGACTCTTGCTTGCTGAGGTGTTCCTGTGAGTATCTCTGTAGATCTTAGGAAGCTGTTTCTTGATTTATGGCATTGGCATACTGGCTGATATCCAAACAGAGGATGGGCCAGAGATGTCAATGCCTTGATCCTTTCATTACTGGCTGCTACTTCCTGATGGATGTCAGGTGGTTCAATACAGTCTAAACAGTCTAATTTCTCCAGTGGAAGTAGACATCCTGTGATAATGCAGCATGTCTCATTAAGAGCTACACCAACTGTTTTAACATGGTGAGATGTATTCCACACTGGGCATGGGTACTCAGCAGTAGAGTAGCAAAGTGCAAGGGCAGATGTCTTCACTGTATCTGATTGCAATCCCCAGGTTGTGCCAGTCAGCTTTTGTATTATATTGTTTCTATTGCCCACATTTTGCTTGATACCCAACCAGTGCTTCTTGTAGGTCACAGCATGATCCAGAGTAACTCTCAGGCATTTTGGTGTGCTGCAATGCCCTAGTGAGATTCCTTCCCAGGTAATCCTCAGAGCTAAAGATGCTTGTCTGTTCTTAAAATGAAAAGCACACATCTGCATTTTAGATGGATTAGGAATCAGTTGGTTTTCCCTGTAATAGGCAGTAAGAGCACCTAAAGCTTCAGAGAGCTTCTATTCAACTATTTCAAAGCTCCCTGCTTGAGCGGTGATGACAACTCTCTGTACTAATAATAATACTATATAATAATATATTATAATAATATTGTAATATAGTAATACTAATATATTAAATATAATTTCTACTGATAATATATAATAATATATAAGGATATGCTGTTTTATTTTTGTCTATTTGTATATTTTAAGTTTAATGTTTTTGATTGTGAGCCGTTTTGAGTCTCAGTATGGAGAGATAAAGTGGAATATAAATAAAAATAAATAAATAAATAAATAAATAAATAGAAAGCCCTTGATGCTCATCAGTGCTCTGTGGTATTTGGCATTACCATCTGGGCTTCAAACTGGTTCCAGGTTTTCCTATGTAACCAGCTGAAGCACTTACTTCAATACTGTTTTGAAACCTTTTTGAATTTAGTTCCATCAAGAATGGAAAAGCAAATTTCATCATCCCTCATGACTAGCCATGCAGGTTTGGAAGGCAGGACACATCAGTCCAACACATCTAGAGAACTTTAGTATTTGTAGGGTATCTATTCTCCTTACGAACCAGCATAGGATTTCAATGTTGAACTGGACTTCAAAATATAATCACACTATAGGGTTTAAATCCCTTCTCAGCCCTGGAAGCCTACTGGGCAATCTCAGGCAAGCCACACTCTCTTAGCTTCAGAGGAAAGCAATGGCAAGCCTCCCCTGAAGAAAGCTGGCCAAGAAAACCTGGTGCGGGATTTGCCGTAAGTCAACTCAAAGGGGCATAACAACAGCCTCCTGGAGTATTTTGCACAAAGTGAGAATGGTGGCACTTTTTTGGCAGTAGAACCTCATCTCATCTTGTGGCCCCAGGCAAGGATCTGACCCACACCACGAAGGGTTCAGCAAAGTAGGTTTGTATTCTCATCCAACTGATGTGACTTGGAACAGTAGAAAGTAAGTCAAAGAAGCTTTAGAAAGATTGATGCCGAGCTGGTAGACCACCTTTAAGACTACCATTTGGGGGATTCTGGGAGTTGTACCCCCCTCCCCCCAAGAGTAACCTTTCCAAGCTCTCACTAGCTCACCTCACAGGAGATCATTCTATTCTTAACTAGTTTGACCCCTTTATCCACTTGATAGCCACTTATTCATAGTCCAAAAAATATCCTGTCCCCTCCCCCTTCTGGGAGTGTTTGTGGGCATCTCTAGCTCTTCCATTGTGATTCTGTGGCTGAAGTACAGTCAAAATATAGGGTTCACTGTTATTCATGGTTTTTGGTATTCACAGGGATCTTGCAACATGTCCCTCAACCAATCCAAGTGTCATATCAAAATCCATAATTTTGGCTCCTTAATTTATGTATGAGGTAGACTTATACACAAGATAGATGTCTACATAAGATGTTGTTATTATTATTATTGATATGTTTATGTTTATTATGTTTATTTATACCTCACTTTTTATCTCCATAAAGCAGACTCAAAGCAGCTACGAGGAGACTCAAAGTGACATGAAGTCAATGTATACATGAAGTGAATTTATACATGGTCAACACATATGTGAGGTGGACTTATGCACAAGGTTGACTTATACATGAAGTCAGCTTATACATGAGATATACTTATGCATGAAGTAGACTTATACATGATGTCACCTTTAGATGAGGTAGAGGTATACATGATGTCAACTTATACACAAGGTTGATTTATACATGAAGTCAACTTATACACAAGATATATTTATGCATGAAGTAGACTTATACTTGACATGGGGTTAACTTATACATGAAGTCAACTTATACACAAGATAGACTTATGCATGAAGTAGACTTATACATGATGTCACCTTTACACGAGGTAGACTTATACATGACGTACATGCAACTTATACACAAGGTTGATTTATACATGAAATCAACTTATACACAAAATATACTTATGTATGATGTAGACTTATACATGAAATCAGTTTATAGATGAGATAGATTTATACATGAAATAGATTTATACACAAGATAGACTTATACATGAGGTAGACACAACTTATACATGAAATCAGCTTGTACATGAGGTAGACTTTTACAGTATGTCACTGTAAGCATGTATGTCACTATCATGTTGAACAGAGAGAGTTTTATGGTTCTCTGGGGACTTAAACCCGGATGATCATTGCAGCCACACTTCCATATATCCACCCCCATGCCTCTCGCTCTGTCTTTCTAGATGTGCCCCGTCCCACAGAACAGTGACTCTCCCATTTAGAGAGAGAGAACTGTACAATGCAATGTTTGCCCAACACGGCATGGCCTCCAAAGCAAACAGCGAAATGTGTATTCCAAACTCTCCACGTGGAAAAGAGGCCAATTCTCCCACCCCTTTGTTTGCAGAAGGCTTCAACAGGGTGTTTGCTCTGACAGTCCGAAGAAGAAGTAAAAAACACCCACCACAAAATTAAATAGAGGAAGAGGAGTAAAATTGTGAGCTTTCAAAAGTCAGGAAGACAATGAAAGAATGGCTTCAAATGTCAGTCAAGAGGATGGAGTCAGCCGGATCTAGACATCTGATACCTCTGCCTAGCCTCACCAAGTTTATTCCTTTATGAGGATTTTTTTAAAAACCATGGCAATGTTAGTATCTGTAGTGTGGAAGGGCCCATTACTGGAAGGGCCCATTACTTTTCCATTACTTTTGTAGAGTCACCAGATATTGACAGGTGACTTGAAGGTACGCCTTCAATAGGGTTGAAGATAATGCCTCAGAAAAATTCTGCTCCATCCCCTCCAAATAGTTTTAACATTTCAGTTCAAATATAGCTTTGACAGTAAAAAAAGAAAATGCAACTTGTTGCATGACCATTGACATGTAAATCCTTATGTCTTTGTGACAAACATTGTAATGTGTTACAAGTACGTTACTTACAACTTGGTATTTCCAAGCTATTATACTCTTAGTAATTAACTTGTTTCTTTAATGTGGATATTTATGTACCACAAATTGCATCATCCATGAATAAATAGGTAGGCCTTTGAAACCCTCGAGGACTGCCAAAATGCAGGAAGGATTTGATGAAACAAACTAAAAAGCCATGAAGGAGGAAAAAAACAGAAAACTTGAGTGGGAAGTAAAATTATTATTATTCTTACTGGCTTGGATACCCAGCATTGCCCAGGTTATTTGAAAAAGTCATTTTTTTGATTGTACAAAATGCATAAGATTGTGGGTGAACTACAGCTCACATCATGCCAGGTTAACCCTGAAAAGCTCCATCAGTACTTCAAGTTTACAATGTTGGGCAAGTTTTCTCTTGATGGCTCATCAGTGGGGTTCAGTGTGCTCTTTGGATGCAGGGTAAACTACAATTCCCACCATGATGAGTCAGTTCCCTCAAACCTCTCCAGTCATGGGGGTTCTGTGTGCCAAATTTAGTTCAGGTCCATCATGGGTGGAGGTCACCGTTTCACTGGTTGTGGATGAACTACAACTCCTAGAAAGGAAGGTCAGTTCCCCTCAAACCCCAGTAGGTTGAGTTAGTCTTGGGTGTTCTGTGTGCTAAGTGTGGTCCGGATCCATTGGTGTCTGGGGTCACAGTGCTCTCTGGATGTAGGTGAACTACACTTCCCCCAAATCAAGATGAATTTCCCCCAAAGGCCTCCAGTATTTTTTGCTGGTCATGGGGGCTCTGTATGCCAAGTTTGGTCCAATGCCATCTTTGCTGGAGTTCAGAGTGCTCTTAGATTGCATGTGAACTATACATCCCAGTACCTATAAATCATGGTGAATTCTCCCCTAACCTCTCTAGTATGTTCTATTGCTGATCAATTCCTCTATTTGCTATGTGCCATAAAAAAGATTAAGAAAGGGTTAAGGGAGAAGCAGTGGGCGGGGTCGTGCAAATTCCACACCAATGGAGAGAGTCAGAAACACTGGGATGTCTGTGTTAGAGGAAAAACAGAAAACATAGAATGAAATTGTCATGGTATGAAAGCCTGCACTTGGGTGGTGGGCAGTATTTTGTTTGTGGAGGACGTTGGCAAGGCTCTTGTATATGTTTACAGTGCTCTCTATAATATACATTGTCATTGGAGGGAGGGCCTTTGTTGTCTCCTCAGTAGTGGGAGCTATAGCTGTTTGTGGAGGCAGGAGCTGGTCTGTATAAGTGGCCACATACACAAATACATATTTTTGCTTTTATTATACTATTCTATACTATTATGTGTATAGAAGAAGATTACTGAATATGCCGCCTTGAGGGGTGCTGGAGCCTCCTTCTCTGGAGGCTTTTAAGCAGAGGTTGGATGACCATCTGCTGGGAGGGCTTTGATTGTGTTTTCCTGCATAGCAGGGGGTTGTGCTCAATTGCCCTTGGTCTCTTCCAACTCTTCGATTCTATTACTATTACTATTATTATTATTATTATTATTATTATTATTATTAATATTTATACCCCACTTTTTTCCCCAGGATTGGGACACAAAGCACCTAACAACTCAAAAAGCGATACAATTGAAAGCATATAAATGGTAAGTATTATAACAGAATTCAAATAATGCATTTATTTAAACCAGGGGTCCTCAAACTTTTTAAACAGAGGGCCAGGTGACAGTCCCTCAAACTGTTGGAGGGGCGGATTATAATTTGAAAAAAAACATGAATGAATTCCTATGCACACTTATTTGTTGTGCAAAAAACACTTAAAAACAATACAATAATTAAAATGAAGACCAATTTTAACAAATATAAACTTACTAGTATTTCAATGGAAAGTGTGGACCTGCTTTTGGCTGATGAGATAGGACTGTTGTTGTTGTTGTTGTTGTTGTGGTGTGCTATCAAGTTGTTTCAGACTTAGGTTGACCCTGAGCGAGGGCCGGGTAAATGACCTTGGAGGGCCATATCCAGCCCCCGGGCCTTAGTTTGAGGACCCCTGATTTAAAAAATGCAATTAAAATACAAGAAAATAATTCTACTGAAAACAATTCTACTGAAACAAGGCAGCACTCCCTGACTCATTTCTGTTTTAAAAGGTTGTCTGAGTTAAAAGGTTTTTGCCTGGTCCTGGAAGGACAATAACAAGGGATTTCCAGAGTTTGGGGGCCACCACTGAGAAGGTCTTGCCTCATGTCTCCACCAAGCATATTTGGGGTTGAGAAAAGGCTTTCTCCTGAGGATCTGAGTCCAGGCAGGTTCGTACAGGGAGATACAATCAGCCAAATTGCCTGGACTTGAGCCATATGGAGCTTTATAGATCATAACGAACACTTTGACTTGTGCCCAGAAACAAACTAGGAACCCGTGGCTTGGAACCCTTTGACTGCAACTGCTACATTTGCAATCACTTGCTTAGAAAGCTATGAGACAGCCAAAATAATATCAAAATTCAAACACTCACAATGTTATAATGACTAATATCCACCGTTTTTTTATCCCCTTTCTTATGGGATTTCCATTTCCAACTCGGGAGACCAGGTGTTCCCATTCACCACCTCGAAGAATCGGGGCAATGTAAGCGGCTGGCCAGCTTGCTATAATTAAGACACCACACTGTTCCCATTAGAGTCGCCAACAGCTGAAACCCGGACTAAGGTTTCATATTAGATTTTATGACTTCTCCCATTTGCAAAGGGATCTGGTTTTAAACGCGCCTCAGGTTTGGCGGGTGAGAGTAGCAGGCCCTGGACTCCAGGAAAGCCTACTGACAAGGGGAACTGGGAGCCAAAAGACATTGGGCATGGCAAACCAGCAGCACTTGTGTACCGTTTCCAGCTGCGGGCACCTGGAGTGAATTAGCATTGCCCAACCCGGGAAACAACGAGGCTTGGGCACCAAGTGATTTGGTGCCATCTAATAAAAAGGGAAGCTGCACTGGAAAAAAAAACATGAACCCAGCTTCAGGGGCCAATGTTTCAGGCAGCCACATTGGCCTCTGAAGCTCATCAAGGTCTCTTCTTTCCCACACCAGAAAAACTATTGCCACCAATGGTTGCCACTGTGGCGTCCTGTTGGTGACTTACCCTTTAAAAGACAAATATATCGGAGGTCTTAGAAATGGCAATTCCACTGTACAAGCAGAGAATAGGACACAATGGAGCAATGGATTCAAACTACAGGAAAAGAGATGTCACGTAAATATTAAGATGAACTTCCTGATGGTTAGAGGTGTTCAGCAGAGGAATATGCCACCTTGGAGCCTGGTCGAGTCTCCTCTGGAGGTTTTCAAGCAAAGACTGGATGACAGTCTGTCAGGAGGGCTTGAACTGTGTTTTCCTGCCTGGCAGAAGGGGGCTGGAGTGGATGGTCCTTGGGATGTCTTCCATTCACTAGAATATTGTCATTGCAAAGCACATTCAAGCTGACATCCTGTTGGTGACATATGCAGGCTTTAGTTGTACCGTGCAGGAAGAGAGGTTTTTAAAAAAATTACCTTTCAGGCACCAGATTCTGTTTGATCTTGAAAACTGATTCTGCAGGAGCCCCCTGGCTATATTTGGGAAGAAGGAGCTGGCAAAACCACCTCTGAGGATTTCCCTCCTAAGAAAACCCTATGAAATTTATGGACTCGTTATAAGTCGGCAGGTTATTTGCATGTACATAACATCTATATCCAGTGGCCTTAGCAGAGTTCCGCATTTGGATTCGGTCTAGAGTAGTGGTTCTCAACCTTCCTAATGTTGTGACCCATCAATACAGTTCCCACAACTATAACATTATTTTTGTTGCTACGTCATAACTGCAATTTTGCTACTGTTATAAATTGTAATGTAAATATCTAATATGCAAGATGTATTTTCATTCACTGGATCAAATTTGGCACAAATACCCGATACACCCAAATTTGCTTATTGGTGGGGTGGAGGGATTGATTTTGTCTTTTGGGAGTTGTAGTTGCTGGGATTTATAGTTAAGCTTCAATCAAAGAGCATTCTGAACTCCACCAATGATGGAATAGAACCAAACTTGGCACACAGAACTCCCATGAAAAACAGAAAATACTGGAAGGGTTTGGTGGGCATTGACCTTGAGTTTTGGAGTTGTAGTTCACCTACATCCAGAGAGCACTGTGGACTCAAACAATGATAGATCTGGACCAAACTTAGCACGCTACAATATGCCCAAATGTGAACACTGGTGGAGTTTGGGGAAAATAGACCTTGACATTTCGGAGTTGTAGTTGCTGGGATGTATAGTTCACCTACAGTCAAAGAGCATTCTAAACCCCACAAATGATAGAATTGAGCCAAACGTCTCACACAGAACTGACATGCCTTGAAGGGACTTGCTGGCCTCTCTCCAGCCTTGCGTGCTCTCCCTCGCCCACACATGTGCACCACGCTGCCATGCACCGAGCACACTTGCTCTCCCTTCTATGCTTGGAGTTTCAGAAACAGCCCTTCCCTTGGCTGAGAGGCTGGCCAATCACACTTTTGGTGGGAGGATTCGCCATCTGTTTCCAAAAATAAAGGAGAAGGACAGGCAGAGAGATCTTCAGCCTTCTCTGCCAAAGGGCTTCCTAAGAATATCAGAAATATGTGTTTTCTGATTATCTTTGGTGACCCCTCTGAAACCCCCTCCCGACCCTTCCAGGGGTCCCGACCTCCAGGTTGAGAAACGCTGGTCTAGAGGTTCCATATCGTAACTCCACCAGCAGATGTCTATATCATGCTTAAATGTCATTTTGTACATTTACAGGGGGAGATACATACTGAGCAATCCCAATGGATGATCTCAACTTGCATCTCTGGGGACTTCTTTGTCTAACAATCCACTAAGAGGACGATTCTGTGGGTCTGGTCTCCCAGGAGAATCACTTGAATTTTACTGATGGTGGTAGATATTTGGCTGGTGGTAGAAGCAATGAAGGAGAGGGTGCTGTTGCACCATTCAGTGCAGCTCAACAGCGTAACTGCCTTCTATACAAAACCACATGTGCCTTCTGTCTGTGTGTGTGTAAGAAAAGCTTGAGATAATCAGCAAGGCCAGTTGCTTAAGTCCCTCATTTCACAAATACAATGCAAAAAACGAGTCCCTCGGTGCTCGAAGGCTGCAGAGGTTAAACACTTAGTTCCGGTACATAAAGTTTATGCTCACTTGGCCTCACAGAGCAGCCCCCATCAACTACGGCAACCTTCTGCCTATGTTCAGGAGACAGGCTGGATTATCACCCAGTGTTGGTTTAAAAGGTAAAGTCGGAGCTTACAGGGAAGGTTTCTGATGGACTACAACTCTGCAAACCGCCAGCCAGCAGGAACATTCCCTACACATTGAGTCACAGTCTATAAAACCATACAGAAGACCTACGAGTGATGAAATGTCACGGCTAAAGTGTCCTTGAGCTAAAGACCCCAAATGCCCATCTAATGCTTAAACTACCCATTGCCTACTCCCCATCCAATGCTCAAACTACTATATCACACTGTATCCCTGAGTTGCAAACATCTGACTTACAAATGACTCATAGTTACAAACAGGGGTGCATTTCCTGCATGGCAGTGAGTTAGACTAGATGGTCTTCCAGCTCTGTGATCCTATGATACTATAGGACACGAGGACATGAGAGAAATTTCCCCCTCACAAGGGAAATCCACTCCTGGAAGAGTTATTATCATGGGGAAAAGGAGTCTCCACTGAAGCTTTCTCACCAATTTCTGTTTCCACAACAAGCCAAATTAGGAATTCTGGAAGATGAAGTCCAAAACATCTGGAGGACCCAAAGGTTAGAAACCACTGAGCTAAGGCCAACAGATAGCTAGATAGCTGGCTAGTTAGATAGATAGATAGATAGATAGATAGATAGATAGATAGATAGATAGATAGACAGATAGATAAGCTTGCTTGCTTCCTTGCTAAGATTCAGGCTTCTGCAACAGGTCCTTGAAAGTAGAGGAACCTGGAAAAAATGTAGAGTGGAATCCCCTCCCTTGCCTGAACTCTTGACATCCAAAGTGGAGGCCAGGAAACTTGGCGTTCCACCAGGTTCGTGGAGGTTTTCTCATGAGATGGACGTTGTCGGCGTCAGGAGCTGCTAAAACACATCCCGTCTCCCAGCAGGAGAAGCTGCTTTGAAGCTGACAGGAGGGTAATTATGAGTGCAATTAGCAAGGGGTGTTGCGGCACTTAATGAACGTTTGCGAAGGGCGTTGGGCTTCCCTGCGCCAAGGCTGCCATGCAGGGATCCCAGCCTTGTGGTGACTGCC
The DNA here is from genome assembly GCF_037176765.1 of Anolis sagrei. Classification (NCBI taxonomy): domain Eukaryota; kingdom Metazoa; phylum Chordata; class Lepidosauria; order Squamata; family Anolidae; genus Anolis; species Anolis sagrei. The sequence continues at coordinate 34,552,210 of NC_090034.1, read as the reverse complement.
CAGCCTTGATCAAAGGGGTAGGCGCTCCAGTTTAGAGAAGTCCCCCAGAGCTGTTTCTCTAAGGATCAGCTGCAGCTTTGGGTCGCAGACTTTCAGGCTGCAAGGCCCAGAAAAGACAGCACCATCAGTGATGAAAAGGAACTCATTTCCAGGAGCACCTTGCTTTGGGTGGTACCAAGGTGGGGTCATGCCAATGACATACGCCTTTGGGTTGTGGTTCCCCATCAAGTCAGACACCCATGATCTTAGGGACTAAGGGTGAGTCTCCATTAGAGGTTAAAGTTGGGGCCAGTCCAAAGGATTTATTCTCTGGACTGGGCACACCGCAAATGCGATGGCATCCAAACCCTCTGCAGTGGTGCTTCATCAAAGTGACATTTATTTATTCATTTATTTCAAGCATTTATATCCCATCCTTCTCACCTCCAAAGAGGGGCTCAGGATGGCTTACAATATGCACCCATCAAGTACCGACACAGTACATTAAAAATCACAGATACAATTAGACACAATTAAAACAGTTATAAAACATTCAATTAAAAAACAGTTTGCCGGTTCAAAACATAGTCCAGGGCAGTCCACTCCGGTCACTAAACCATTCTCTTTCCAGTTATTCCATCTGTTGTTCAAAGGCTTGACCCCACAGGCAGGTTTTAAGTTTTTTACGAAAGCTCAGGAGGAAGGAGCAGATCTGATGTCATTTGGGAGGGAGTTCCACAGCCAAGGAGCCACCACAGAGAAGGCCCTGTCTCTCATTCCCACCAGACATGCCTGCAAAGGTTGTGAGACCGAGAGCAGGGCCTCTCTGGATGATCTTAAGGTCCTTGGTGGTTCATAGAGGGAGATACATTCAGACAGATGAACTGGGCCAGAGCCGTTTAGGGCTTTATAGGCTAAAGCCAGCACTTTGAATTGTGCTCAGTAGCAAATAGGCAGCCAGTGGAGCTGGCGTAACAGGAGGGTTGTATGCTCCCTGCACCCTGCTCCAATGAGCAACCCGGCCACCGTTCATTGGACTAACTGTAGCTTCCAAGCAGCTTTCAAAGGCAACCCCCCGTAGAGTGCGTTGCAGTAATGTATTCGGGATGTAGCAAAAGCGTAGACCACTGTGGCCAAGTCAGACCTCCCAAGATACGGACCCTTGCCTTCTTGTTGATCGCACAGGTGTCTTATTCTGACACAATGGCCAAATGCTCACAGGCCAAGCAGCAACATGGGACCTCTATCTGTCTATCTATCTATCTATCTATCTATCTATCTATCTATCTATCTATCATCTATCTAAAAGTCAAAGGATGGATCTGTTTGTACCACAAAGGCTCTTACCTGGCTTGATGGACCTGGACCAAACTTGGCACACATGCCCTTCATTATCCAACTTATCAAGGGGCTTGAACAAGAGCCACCACTTCCGGACCCAGAGCAGAGGGAAAGAAAAGGATGCAAATCGGATTGGCTGTGGCTCAGTGGAAGGATTCGCAGTAGCTAGGTGAAGTGGCCCTCTGTGATGCCACTCAGAAAGAAAGGGAGAAAAGTGATTTGGCTTCTGCTAGGTGACATGTGTATGTGGGAAAGGAAAGAAAGAGAAAAATAAGTGAAAGGAAGGAAGGAAGGCAAGGAGAAAGAAAAGGGAGGGACAGAGGGAAGGAAGAGAAGGGAAGAAAATGGAAGGAAAGAAAGAAAGGATTGAGAAAAGGAGGGAAGAAACTAAAAGAAGGGAAGAAAAAGGAAGGAAATAGAGAAGGTGTATTGGGGAAAGCAAGGGAAGAAGCAAGGAAAGAAAGTGAGGGAGAAGGTGTATAAGGGAAACTGAGGAAGGAAGGAAAGAAAGGGGCACAAAGAAAATACATACTAGGTATATACTAGATATATATGCTAGAACAGTGTTTCTCAGCCTTCCTAATGCCGCAACCCCTTATAACAATTCCTCATGTTGTGTTGACCCCCAACCATAAAATTATTTTTGTTGCTACTTCATAATTGTAATTTTGCTACTGTTATAAATCGTAATGTAAATATCTGATATGCAGGACGTATTTTATTCGCTGGACCAGTTTGGCACAAATACCCAACATGCCCAAATTTGAATACTGGTGGGGTTGGGGGGGGGGTTTGATTTTATCATTTGGGAGTTGTAGTTGCTGGGATTTATAGTTCACCTACAATCAAAGAGCATTTTGAACTCCACCGGCAATGGAATTGAACCAAACTTCCCACACAGAACCCCCATGACCAACAGAAAATACTGTTTTCTGATGGTGTTTGGCGACCCCTCTGACACCCCCTCGTGCCCCCCAGTTTGAGAAACGCTGTACTAGAATATAATAAAGCTCCTATATGACATTTCTTCCATTTTCCCACTGGGAACCAACCAGCAGAGACTGTTCCCTATAAGTGCTTTTTTGCAGGGCGCCCGTTCCATACATAGCATGGTTTTTATGCTCAGGCAAGGGGGAAGTCATGGCCGGAAGCAGCCACTTGGCCCAATGAGGTTGGCTCCTTAAGGGTTATCTCAAGCCCCCGCCCCTGGCTTTGTCCTTGGGCCTCACAAATCCTTCTGGCCTCCTCATAAAAGTGTCGAGCTGGCTCTTAAAACCCCATTCAGGTTATTTGTTTAAGTGACCTATCTTGGCAAGTATTCTTCCCGGCAGCGTGACCGCTCCACTAGCCCTTGTCAAAGGCTGCCAGTGTTATCTCTGAGGCGGCTTCCCAGCTTTGTCACAATAGGAGCTGGGAGTTGGACCCAACCAGGAACCCAGTCATAAAATGCTCAGATTAGAAATGCTCCAACAAAGAGAAAGAAGCCAGGGATGGGGAGGCTATGCAGGCTGGGCACTGAAAGACCAGTAGTACCTTCACAGGTTTCTTTTTGTTCTCCTTTTCTTCACTCCAGATCTTCTGGTTTCTCACATAAGCAATGCCTTCGCCTTTATTCATCTGCAACATTGCCAAGGCTGGAAGTCTGCACATACTAATCAGGGATCAGGCCATTTAATTTCATGGGAGTTCCATGCTGAGATGTACTGGCCTCACAAAACTGGGGAAGTAGGGGATGGAAGGAAGCCAAAGTGACAGATCCAAATTATCTAGGTCCAATGTGTTGTCGAAGACTTTCATGGCCGGAATCACTGAGTTGCTGTGAGTTTTCCAGGCTGTATGGCCATGTTCCAGAAGCATTCTCTCCTGACGTTTTGCCCACATCTATGGCAGGAATCCTCAGGGGTTGTGAGGAAAATGGGGTTTGAAATGAGGAAAATGGGGTTTATATACCTGTGGAATGATGCCCAGGATGAGGGAAAGAACTCTTGTCTGATTGGGGCAAGAGTGAATGTTGCAGTTTGCCTCCTTGATTAGCATTGAATAGCCTTGCAGCTTCAAAGATTGACTGCTTCCTGCCTGGGGAAATCCTTTGTTAGGAGGTATTAACTGGCCCTGATTGTTTCTTGTCTGGAATCCCCTGTTTTCTGAGTGTTGTTCTTTATTTACTGTCCTGATTCTAGAGTTGTTTTTTAAAAATATTGGTAGCCAGATTTTGTTCATTTTCATCATTTTCTCCTTTATGTTGAAATTGTCCACATGCTTGTGGATTTCAGTGACTTCTCTGTGTAGTTTGACATGGTGGTTGTTAGAGTGGTCCAGCATTTCTGTGTTCTCCAATAATATGCTGTGTCCAGGTTGGTTCATCAGGTGCTCTGCTATGGCTGACTTCTCCAACTGAAGTAGTCTGCAGTGCCTTTCATGTTCCTTGATTTGTGTTTGGGCAGTGCTGCGTTTGGTGGTCCCTATGTAGACTTGTCCACAGCTACATGGTATATGGTGGACACCTGTAGAGGTGAGAGGATCCTTCTTGTGCTTTGCTGAATGAAGCATTTGCTGGATTCTGTTAGTGGGTCTAAGCATTGTCACAAGCATCTGGACAATTTCACCAGAAAGGAGGAAACTATGAAAATGAACAAAATCTGGCTCCCAATATTTAAAAAACTCTAGAATCAGGAAAGTAAATAAAGATCAACACTCAGAAAACAGGGGCATTCCAGAAAGGAAACACTCATTAAAATCATGGTTTTGGGACCAGGCCTTCGGGCAGTAGAAGTAAATGTATGCAGCATTTCAGAAAGACAATGACTGGAACGGCGATTCAACATATGAGACTGTTTTATTGTTTTAATGATTGTTTTATTGCTTGTGGATGTACTGTTTTTAACTTGATTTATGTCTAATTGTAGTGTATAATTGTAATTGTTTGTACTGGCATTGAATTTTGCCATTACTTATCTGTAAACCGCTTTGAGTCCCCCTCGGGGTGAGAAAAGCAGTATACAAAGACTGTAAAAAACAGACAAATAAATAAATAAACACACCCCAACAAAGGATTTCCCCAGGCAGGAAGCAGCCAGGCTTTGAAGTTGCATGGCTATTCAGTGCTAATCAAGCCGGCTAATGGCAACATTCCCACTTGCCTCCAACAAACAAGACTTCCTTCTCCCACCCTGGACATCATTCCACAGGTATATAGACCCCACTTGCCTAGTTTCCAACAGACCTCACAACCCCTGAGGATGCCTGCCATAGATGCAGGCGAAACATCAGGAGAGAATGATTCTGGAACATGGCCAGACAGCCCGGAAAACTCACAGCAACCCACTATGTAGGTCCACTTTTACCTAATTCTTCAAAGTCTGGGTTGGAATTTGGGTTGTCTTCACTTTTCTTTCTAGCAAAGCCTCCCTTTTTAAAAACATATCAAGGAAATCGTGGATGCTTTGTTCTGCGTTATGCCATGGCTCCCTATACCCAGGACGCTATTGACTGCTGCTCAGGAGCAAAGAAACATATTCATAGCTCTTAATCTAGTAAAAGTTGGGTGATACTAGTAAAGCATGCAGGGAAGAACAAAGACCCCAACATATCAGCAATGACAACAACACAAAAAAGGATGGCCTTAACCGAAATCCTTGGTATCTCTAATGAAGCTACCCATCCTATCCAGTTCTCCCCTCCTCATGCCCTCCAGATGTGTTGAATTTCAGTTCTCAGAACTGAACGCCTTCGTTGAGTATGCTATTATTCTCATCTGTGACTAGCAGAAGAACTCTTTCCCATCACCTGCTGTCTAAACTCCCCTGGAGATGCTGGGAGATTGAACTGGCACTCCCCTGTATGCAAAACCTGTGCTCGAGCTCCAGCCCCATCCCCAAAGCCCAAAGCCAGCCCATTTGAATGGAAGTGTTTGTGGCCTTCGGAAACTGTAATGTACCCCGCAAAGCTGGCAGATGGAATTCAGTTGCCCCAGCAGGAACCGACTTAACGGAATATATCTGCATTCCCACTGATGTCTCTGAATCAACAGTTCTTTTATTTGCAGTAGTGTGAAATAATATTGACTCAAGATTTGCATGGAAAAGGTAATTTCTATTTCATATGGTGAGTCGAGCTTCCCAATAGGGTCCGGTGTTGCTTTTCCGTCCACCCGGAGGGGGGGAAAAAGAACATTGACTTTAATGATAAGGTGAAAATAAGCCTCCTGTGATCTCTTTGTCCTGTCTTTTTTGATCAGATAAAACATAACTCCCATCAGTTAGGCAGCTCGGATTAACTCGGGTTGACTTTTCTGCCTTCTTATGTCACTGGGAGAGAAAGCCCTGGGGCCTAAACATTTGAGCATGGAGGGAGTTGAGTTTGGCACCGCACCACCGCTTCATCCGTGTAAACACGTTTCAAGCGACAAGGTGGGTATTAACTTTGCATCGGGTTACATTTTATCAATGAATAACTAATAAGGGTGAGCTAGTGGAGCATGAGATGGGTCCTGCTGGAATCCTAGTTTCTCACAGTTTCTCACAATCCTATTTTCTCACTATGCCTCTGGGAAGTCCAAAAATGAGCCATAGACCTCTCCAGAAGGTGGCATTCAGATAGCCAGGACGGTGTGGTGGCTTTGGTCCTCCAGGCATTTGGGACTTCAACTCCCCATAAGTCTTGACTGTTGGCCAAGTTGATTGGTTGTTAAGGACACCCGGAGGACCAAAGTTTAGGAGCCACTGGCTTAGAGAGTTAAACTGGAGAGATTCCTAATGAGTCATGAAATTCACTGGGAAGTCCTGGCCCTTGTGCACTCGAACTGGAGATCAGCTGTGACCAGCAGTGCTGGGGAATTTGAGGCATGAATAGAGGGCAAAAGGGAGAAATGTGCCAAGAGAAAGGTGCATTAAACCAACCCTGACTAGGACCACCTTCCACCAGGATACCCTCATTGTGGAAGAGCATGTGAGTCAAGAATAGGACTCCAGAGTGACCTATGCATACTATGCACTGCCAAGACACTACACTTAGAAGGCCATCATACTTGGACAACAAAGGATCACATAAGTAAGTAAGCCATGGGTCAGTCATGCTGTCTCCATTCAAGACTACTGTGAGCCATCAATTCTACTGGACTGGCCACGTTGTCCGAATGCCCAATCATCGTCTCCCAAAGCAGTTGCTCTACTCTGAACTCAAGAATGGAAAACGGAATGTTGGAAGACAGGAAAAGAAATTTAAAGATGGGCCCAAAGCCAACCTTAAAAACTGTGGCATAAGACACCGAGAACTGGGAAGCTGGAGGTCAGCTGTGACCAGCAGTGCTGTAGAATTTGAAGAGGCACGAATGGAGGGCGAAAGAGAGAAACGTGCCAAGAGGAAGGCGCGTCAAGCCAATCCTGACCGGGACCGCCTTCCACCTAGAAACCAATGCCCTCACTGCGGAAGAACATGCAGGTCAAGAATAGGGCTTCACAGTCACCTACGTACCCACTGCCAGGATACTGAATTTGGAGGATGATCTTACTCGGACAACGAGGGATCGCCTAAGTAAGTAAGTAAGTAACTGCGAGTCTATGGTACAACAAGAGGATGTCTCTATTTTTCCATTGGCAGCAATGTTTTTCTTTGGGTTGAAGTAAGTTTTTTGGGCTGTATGGCCATGTTCCAGAAGCATTCTCTCCTGACGTTTTGCCTGCATCTGAGGATGACTGCCATTGATACAAGCAAAACATCAGGAGAGAATGCTTCTGGAACATGGCCATACAGCCCAAAAAACTTACAGCAACCCAGTGATTCCAGTCATGAAAGCCTTCGACAACACGATGGTTTTTCTTCTTTTTAATTCTTCTCACCAAAGCTATGCCTGACCATTGCGTCTTGCTACCCTGTCAGTCACAGGTTGGGACCTTTCTGGTCAGCCACTGTGACAAATAACTAGGATCTCATCAGACAAAGATTCCTCCTCCCCCCATTTCTACACACTTTAAAAACAGTTTAAAGATGGTATCCCACGGAGCCCAAAATACGTTGCAAAACTACTTCCTGCTGTTCTCCATGGGACTGTGTTTTGAAATGTTTTAAAACTTTGTAGAAACTGACATTTTAGGAGTTGGGTAGCAATCGTCTTCAGAGCTCCCAATTTGTGCAGGAATGCCTAAAGGTGCTTATTTACGCATGGGATGAGAACTGTCAGATCCCCCTGTGTTAGATGGTTATAGTGACATGAAAGAGTGGATGTGCCTGTGGGCAGTCTCAACATGAGCCCCAATGCTCCTTTTCTCGTCAGTAATCCTCTTGCGTGGAACTTTTGCAGTATTTTTTAAATTAATTTCTTTTTCCAGAATTGCAGAATTTTGATATATCACCACTTCGCTGTGGCTATATTTACCCCTTTTTAAGACCTAGATTTTGGACTCCTGCAATTACAAAGTTTTTTTTTCTTTTCTTTTCTTTTTTTGAAAAAAGATGAATGTGGAATAGGTGAAGACTACACTCACATGTGTGATAGTTCAGAACATGGGGGATTACAGTAGAAAAGGACAAAAGTACATTGCGTGTGATGGTGGCTGCAGTGGTTGACAGTTCAAATTCGCCAGATGAGCAAGCTCCCGGTGCTAGCCCCAGCTCTTGCCAACCTAGCAGCTCCAAAATATGCAAATGTGAGTAGATCAATAGGTACCACCTCAGCATGAAGGTAAACAGTGCTCCATGCAGTCATGCAAATCACATGACTAGGAGGTGTCTACGGACAATGCAGGCTCTTCAGCTTAGAAATGGAGATGAGCACCACCTTTCAGAGCTGGAAGGGGAAGCCTTTGCCCTTATCTGTGTTTTGTTGTTTCTAGACATTGGATGTTTGCCTTTGTGTTTGTGTATGCTGGAATCTGCCCTGAGTCCCCTCGGGGAGATAGGACGGAATACAAATAAAGTGTTACTATATTGTTGTTGTTGTTGTTTTTGTTTTTGTTGTTGTTGTTAATTATAGGGGTGAATATATGATCCATTTTCCTTATAAATGGAACCCTATGGTACAAAGACGATTCCTCCCACTCCCCCCTGCACTCATGGAATGAGGTCTATGTTGAACCTGATCGACCCTCGGACTGATTGAGAGGGACATCCTTCTACTCGTCTACACCAATACAAAGTGGGACCAGATAGGAAATCTTGTACTATAACCAGAGCTATGGGAAGGTGTGGACTGGGGAAATGTGGAGTGGTCTACTAGGTTAGGTCCCACGTTGGGAAATGAAGCACGGTCTATGAAAAGTGTTGGGATCTGGAGCAAGCCCAAAGGTCCCAATGGAAAAGTCTGCTGTTGGCATATAGGATTCAGGTCCACCAAATCTATATGAATTCCTGCCCTGGTTGTGGAAGAGAGTTCATTTGAAAGAATAGGAGGCATTTGCTCCCTGGAAATTTTACTGGTGGTATAGGAGAAGGAGGCATGAAGGTACCCAAGTGCCTACTTTTCCTCTTATCGAAAACGTTAAACCACAAAAAAAGAAAGAAGATAAGACTTATTACTAAAAACATAGCCTCTATGCTCTACTCAAACAGCAGGGCGTTGTGCCTTTATCTTATCAGCTTTGTTTAAAATGGCCCGGTGTCTGCTTTAATTTGCAGAGAGCAATATAAACAGTATTGGTCAGGTATTATTGTCGTTCAAGTGTTTGCTGTACGTCATCAGCCTCTTGACTTCACGTTGGCTTCTCCTTTTGCCGCCAAGGGAATTGATTCTCATCCTGTGGCAGGTGCACCATGTGTGTGTGTGTTTAGGCAGTCCCCAAGTTACAAACAAAATAGGTTCTGTAGGTTTGTTTTCAAGTTTTTGTATGTAAATCGGGACAGTTACATTTTTTAAGCGTAACTCCAGCCTTAAGTGGAGACACTTTTGTCCCATGATAACTTCTAGAGTGGATTTCCCTTCCAAGGGGTAGATTTCTCTTACTTCTTGTTATGTTAGCCCCATTCTTAACTATGCATTGTTTGTAAGTCAGATGTTTATACTCAGGGACTACCTGTATGTGTGTGTGTATATATAGATATAGATATATAGTTTTGTTTGGGACATTCTTTGTCTCATCTGACTGGTTATATATCATCATTATGTTTGTTCACAAGAGCATTCTATTGCCTGGGATTATTTATTTACATATTTATTTACTGCAGTTCTATACTGCTCTTCTCACCCTGGACTCAGAGCAGTGTGCAACATTGTAGTACAACATGTATGATACAAATATAATAGTATTACTAGATTAAAAAATTATCATTATATATTATATTGTATTATTATTAGTATTATATTGTATTACATTATAATATTATTATAAATATTATACATTTATACAATATGTTATATTATTAGCATAACACAATATTAGGCAAAATTCCAGCGGACATAAAGGAGGCTGTCATAAAACCGCTGTTGAAAAAACCATCACTGGACCCCACTCAATTGAACAACTTTCGGCCAGATTACAATATCCCCTTTTTGGGCAAAGTCTTGGAATGTGAGGTGGCCTCACAACTCCAAGTGTTCTTGGAGGAAACAGATTATCTAGATCCGGTGCAGTCTGGCTTTAGGCCAGGACATGGAACTGAAACAGCCTTGGTTGCCTTAGTAGATGAGCTACGCCGGGAACTGAGCAGGGGGAGTGTGTCCCTGTTGGTTCTCTTGGACCTCTCAGCCGTCTTTGATACCGTAGGCCATGGTATCCTTCTGTGACACCTCGCAGGAATGGGTCTTGAAGGTACTGTTTTGCAGTGGCTCTAATTCTATCTGGAGAACTGTTCCCAGAAGGTGTTGTTGGGGGGACACCTGCTTGGCCCCACAGCCATTGTCTTGTGGAGTCCCACAGGGGTCAGTACTGTCCCCCATGTTGTTTAACATCTACATGAAGCCATTGGGAGAGATCATCTGGAGCTATGGAGTTCAATGCCATCTGTACGCAGATGATGTACAACTCTATCACTCCTTTTCACCTGCAAATAAGGAGGCTGTTCAGGTTCTGAACTGGTGCATGACAGTTGTGATGGTCTGGATGAGGGTGAACAAATTGAAATCTAATCCAGACAAGACAGAGGTATCTCTAGTCAGTTGAAAGGCCGAACAGGGCATAGGATTACAGCCTGTGTTAGATGGGTTACACTCCCCCTGAAGATGCAGGTTCAAAGCTTGGGAGTGATCCTGGACTCACCACTGAGCCTGGAACCCCAGGTTTCAGTGGTGGCCAAGGGAGCTTTTGCACAATTGAAACTTATTGAATTAATTCATAAGCCATCCTGAGTGTCTATCAAATCGGATCAAAATGGTATCGAGAAAAAGTTCACTGCTAATAGGTACAGAAACAAGGGATTATTTCATGCCCTAAAAAAAGACAGCTGATCCCTTCAGCCCAAGTCTTCATTTTGACATCAGGATAGGAACTGTTTTGCATGCTTCTACACAAAACAGCGCATCCCATGCGCCGAGGAGCAAAACCACACCATGCCACCACCACCTCAACCCACAAAATCAATCTTTTAGCAGCCGCCGGCATCTAGTTTGGAATGAGGTGTGGTTCTAATGCTTAAACAAACCTGCCGAATTCCCAAGTATTCCCCAATTTCAAGGGGATTATTGTCCCTTGGCAGTTGTCAAATGCCCGCACCATGTTTTCAAGCAACCACAGCTGTGTCGTATAACACAATACGGCTGTCAGAGAAAGCCATCTGATGCAATTCTGGTGAAAATACTTGATCAAAAGGGGAGGAAAACACCTTAGAGGTAGATAGTTTGCAGTGGAAGCGGTGATATTATTGTTTATTGTTACTCTATTTATTAATACCCAGCTTTTTTCTCTTGATAGAGACCCAAAGTGGCGATAGATTCTCACCAAGCTAGTACCATTCCAGGTCCTGAAATTTCACAGCCCAAACGTGAGATTCCATAGCACTAAGTCCTGGCAGCTAATGTGGCATCAAAGTGCTATAATTCCAAAGTGTGGATATAGCCTGAGCCATAAAACTTTCCTTGAGCTTGTAAGCTCTCAGGTGGGTTTACAAAGACTGAAGAGGAGGGCAGAAGGAGAGCTGCGTGGACTAGCTTGGGTTCCTTGTAGCAAAGACAGGTTAGACGCGTAACAAATAAATACTGCAAATCTGTTGAAAGAAAAAGATTTAAAATAAAATCCCAGAGCAGCCCAATAAGGAGTAGAAAACTCGCTGAATTACATAGTAAAGCATTGGGAGACAGAGATATATGAACCCTAAACAGGTCTTTCATATCCTCAGCTAACCGGCTGCAATGGAAGATTATTTTTGTTGTTGTTGTTACTATATTTGATATAGTAGGAGTAGCAGTAGTAGTAGTAATAGTAGTAGTAGTAGTAGTAGTAACCCTCTGCTGCAGTCTGTTAGCCAAGGTTATGATAATAATAAATGAAGTCTCATTTGGTCATCAGTCTTGCATGTTTCTTTGCACAGCATATTGCAGCAGTATCTCATCTTCCTGCCTCCACTCATAAAACATCTCAGGTGAGCTCTGCGAATAATGTTTTGGATTTGCGGAGCCAATTGGGGATGTCTACATGGGTCAAATAAAACTGACTCATGTTGCAACCGCTGTGGGGAGTCCACACAGGAAGCTGCTGGTTTCAACCGTTAATGTGGCACCAAGGGACTAGGGTTTAACCCTAGAGCTTTCTGGTAGCACCAGAGTGATCCCATTGCAGCTCTGGAGCACTGTACTCTGGATTATTTTGGTAAGTCTAAATGCCACCCTGGAGCAGGGAAGACGATGCTGGGAGGTGTTGTTAAACTCTACCCTTGCCCCAGGTTTCAGATGCCACATCCAGATTCGAGCATCGCCTGTCACAGGTGCCATTGGCTTCTCTTCTAGGTGTTCAGCAACTGCCTTGCCCACTTCCTCTAATGACAGGAGCTGCAGGGGCTCTCTGGATTTGCAGGAGCCGTCTGGCTGATTGGTACTGTAAACCTGGCATTTGCCTATCGGCTTGTCTTCTCCGCCCTTGTAATGCTTGCTAGTTTAGCTGGTATCTTTGTAAATAAAGTGCGTATAAGAGCAAGAATTTGAAGGAGTGGCTTTGTGAAGGTGCTCTGGAACCTCCCTGAAGATGAGGAAGGAAGTGACACAGAAAAAATAAAATCCCAATGCCTCCATCAGCTCTATATGACTCAAGATAGATATTATCTGATGACAACAACAACAACGACGACGACGACGATGATGATGGGACTCAGAACATGGGAGAGAGGATTTGAGCCACTCCTAAGACTAGGCTAGGTCTTGTCCTGGAATGATCTAGTAATGATCAGGCTTGAAATGATCTGGGAGTAAGTTATGCTGAACACACCATTTCATACTATGCAATGATAGTGCCATATTCTGCCACGGTGACCCTCTGTGAAATCCTGGGATCTGTATTTCAGAGCACTCTGGGTGAGGGTTCGAAATGCCAACAGGCAAGCCAACATAGTGTCATTGTTTGAGCTTTGGATTAGAACATTGGGAGATCATCCCAGAAAAATATTCCCTCCTGGAAGTCTTTGTGGGGCTTCTCTAGGTCCTTCAGTGCTATTCTATGGTATGCTTCCAGTCCAAACAGTCAAAATATAGGGTTCACAGTTTCAGGAATCTACCAGGAGTGGTGTGGGGGTCTTAGAATATATTGCCCTCTGTGCATGCACATTTAGAGATCATAACTATAATTGAATTAAAACTATAGTATGACTTCTGTGCCCACAGAACCAGTATCTGCGGATTCATTTATCTGCGTCCAAGTCCTAGATCCTCCAGTGCAACTCTCTAGTATTCTTGGACAAGAAGTCCTTCAATTCTGTAGAATTCACTATTATCCAAGGTTTCACATATCCACATGATGTTCAGGAACTTATCCCCCATGGATACAGGAGTTGTATGGTATGTGCAAATTTAAACATCACAAGTATCACTGAATTAGAATTATGATGCAGTTGGGTTTCAAGTGGGCTACTCTAATAGAGCAGGGGATGTTTAGGCAGGGAAAGGGATTATTGAGAAATGACATGGTAGCCACTCTGAAGGGATGTCATGGAGAAGACCATCACCTCACTTTCCATGTTACTGTCAGTACTTTGAGCCAGCTGCAGAGCTCCATCTGAGCTCCTGGCCATCATAAGTGCTCTGTTTGGACATTGATCCATGTTGCCATGCCACCAGGAAGAAGCTGGAGAGTTTCACTACCTCCTTCTTCCTGGTCATCTGAGCACATTTCGCCCACAATGGCGAGGAACTCACACAGAGTTTTGTGTTCAGCTCAAAGCAGAGATGGTGACACAAAAAGTGAAGTGATGGTCTCATGCAATCTTAATCTGGCTAGACCACATGGATTCCAGCCCAGAGTGGGATCAGGAGGGTGCCTATGGCTCCCTCCTGGGCCAGTTGGAAGCATTTCTGCTCTGGATTTACCAGCCACTGTAGACTCACCCTAGGGAAAGAGCCCTTTGAGAACAAGCTCTAAGGTGTGGAGAGAGTCAAGGAGAAGATGAAGCTGATGAGACAATCTTTTCTCTCCAATTGCCTTTTGGGTGAACCCTTCCTGGGTGGTTTGTTTGTGTATCATCAGGTGGAGAAAGCTGAATCATAAGATCCACACCGAGCCACATCAAAGGAAAGCATTCCTCATGGAGAAGGAGTAGTTAGCAGAGCATGGAGACAACATCTTATCTTCTCGCTGCCCGAGGTTTCACCACCTCTGAGATGAGAGCATGGCCTTAAGAAAGTCCTAACTGCAGCCTGGATGGGGATGATATGAGAAAGCGCTGAACTTTTCACAGCATCCATTCAAGGAGGAGGAAGTGAGCAAAAGGAGAAGAACGACGAGGTGAAGTGAAGTTTGGCTCAGGCTGATACACGTCCTTCTTTCTTACCACATTTAAAATCTGGGCTATTTTTATACAGGTTGAGCGCCTCTTCCCCGGAATTCCAAAATTCAAAGCAAGTCAAGTCAACTTTATTTATATCCTGTCCCATCTCCCTGTGGGGACTCAGGGCGGTTTACAACATAAATGGCAGTTATTCGATGCCATACAATACACAGTGAAAATGCAAATACATAATAAATTAAATGCAGATAATTAAAAGGATAATTTATCTCAACATGAAAAAATCAATAAAACATACATGACAACAGTGATTGAAAGGAGATTAAAAACCCAATCAGTAGAAGCAATCCAAAATCATCCACATGGGTGGCTGAGATAGTGGTGATTTTGCTTTCTGGTGGTTCAACTTACACAAACTTGGTTTCATGCACATTATTAAAAGATACGGTGCAAAAAAATGGCCTTCAGGCGATGCATATACAGTGTCTATGAAACAGAAATGTATTTCATGTTTAGACTTGGGTTTCACCTCCAAGAGATCTCATTATGTATATGGATTTATTCCAAAATTGGGGGGGGGGGGGGGGGGAATCTGAAATACACACTTTTGGTCCCAAACTTCTGAATAAAGAGTATTTAATCTATATTACAATTTTGTAGTAAGAACAGGGTCCAGTGTGGGGATAAAAAGCTGGATAATATAACAAGAACAATCACTGTTACTATATACTGTGTTGTCCAGTTTTCATATCCGGTTTTCATAGGGATGTGTATGTTTTTTTGTTTCAATTGGTCTTTGATAGAAATCTTCACAAATTAGCAAACTTCTTTATATTTGGAATAGAT
Organism: Anolis sagrei; assembly: GCF_037176765.1. Classification (NCBI taxonomy): domain Eukaryota; kingdom Metazoa; phylum Chordata; class Lepidosauria; order Squamata; family Anolidae; genus Anolis; species Anolis sagrei. The sequence continues at coordinate 34,537,189 of NC_090034.1, read as the reverse complement.
GTACCCACTGAACATGACTGGAGCAGATGGCCAGGAAATTTATTTCAGATTATGTTTTATTAGAATGTAACTGTTAATACTCAGATGACCCATTCAATCCTTGTGCTGATAGCTCTGATTACACTTTAGCTGAGGGTCATATAAAACCTTCAGATTTGTAGTTTGAGGAACAGCATATTCCACTGCCGAACAGCTCTTACTATCAGGAAGTCCTTCCTAATGTTTACGCCTGTGGTTCCCAACCATTTTTTGAACATGGACCACTTTGATGTTTTTGCTGTTGTTAGCAGGGACCACAAGGTTCAAGAATTAAAAAAATGTTAATCTAAAAATAAACTTTAATCAAAAAATTTAAGTTATTCCTTAAACTTAATAGTAACATGAATTAAGAGTACTATTGTAATATAAAAAGAACATTTTTAATAGAAAAATAAATTTGGTTAGCATCAATGTGATTTTTGAGCTTACATCTTCTTTACAAGTTGGGTAATCCTGGGGCTAAGATTATTGTTCAAAGCTACATGCATATCATCATTTACTTTCAATTGATTCCTGGACTTATTTTTAATTACCAGCAAAGCAGACAACCCTTGTTCACATAAATAAGTTGTGGAGAAAAGCGTAAAATAGTGCAAGGCTATTCCTCGAATTTTAGTATAAAAATTGCTTATTTACACCAAAACTCCTCAAGAGAATCAGATCCAGGTGCATTCTTGCAGTTTCTATCATTTTGAAATTCAATGAGCTCTTCCTGGACACAAATGAATATAAGCGTAACAAACAAAACTATATTGTCTTTTTCATAACAATTGAATTTTTTTTCAATAATCATAAAATAAGTCAAAATTAATCTGAATATTAAGGACCTATGGTCAGTAGAACTACTGGAGCCGTGGAATCACGAAACAGCAAAACAGAATAACTGACAAAGCTGAGCAAGACAAAAGAATGTGTGCGACTGACTGACGTTGGGTGGCGTAAGTACATGACATGAGATGTCGATCGCTTGCCCTCCTCTGACCTCCTGTGCTTGCCCGATGTCCTACACACCGGTGTTGCCCACATAGCAACAGATTAATTAAAATGAATAAAGGTTTACAATTACAAATGTTTCACGGACCATATTTTAGTTCTTGCAGACCACTGGTGGTCTGTAGACCACTGATTTGAGTGGAATCTCTTCTGCAATTTGAAATCATGGGTCCATTGCATCTTAAATATTTAAACATGGCTCTTATGTCCCTTTTCAGCCTTCTTTTTTCCAAGCTAAACGCACCCAGCTCCTTCAGCAATGGTAGCCAACATGGCTGTCACTTTAAAAATGTCTCATGATGCTCCACAGTGGTGCTACATTGAAACGGCAGCTGGACTCAGTCTCCTGACACTGCTCAACGCATTCGGCCAGAATGCTTGTCGTTTGTCCTTTCTCCTCTTCTCTTTCAAAATGTGAAGCACCCTCGAATACTCCTTAAGTGTGGAAGTAACATATTCCAAAGCTTCCTAAATCAGCAGGAAAGTAAAATAAAGGGGAAGGTGGGGATACAATTGAGTCACGATACTATGATGAATGAGTTACAGGTGCAGGCACCTGATGGAAACGGGAGGATGGTCCAAGTAATCCTTCCCTGCCATTTTGCCCTGGTGTAATGCATTCAGCAGCAGACAAAGCTTCTGAAGCCTTTATTTTACGTCTTAAAATCTCCAATTTCCTGTAATGACCAACTTCCTAAAAGCAGCCCTGGGCAATTACAAGGGTCACACCTCATGAAGGGTTTTGTGCTGGGAGGGGAATTAATTTTAAGCGTCTCTCCTGACCTGAGGGAAGAGTGCCGGGGCTGGCTGAGGCAACTTTATGACCAAGCCCAAGACCACTGGGTGCAAAAGTGAGATAAAATTTCATTGTCCTTACTAAAAAGAGGCCCATGGGACCATGGGATTGAAGGGCGAGCTTCCTTTGGCTCTCCATCCTCCAGTGGTTGGAGAATTCAAGAGGTGAGCCAAAGATTTGCGAGTCACTTCTCAAGGAATAAAGATAAAGCGAGATATGGATCCCCAAAGTATCAATGAGGTAATAACAACTTACGGGATTTCCAGACAATGCATTCCAGTTTCCCTATGTGCATGGAGACAAAGGCCAAAGGATTCCAGCTACTTGAAAGGACTGTTATTTTCCTTAGAAATATTAACTTTTAGAACTTTATCAGACCAACTCAGTCTTCCGCTACAGTCGTGCTACTGTAGATAATGAGTTGAGAAGTTTCGATATCACATTTCTCTTCAATAGTGCATTTATTTATTTATTTATTTAGAACACTTGTATCCCGTCCTATTCTTGATTTCTGAAGAGAGACTCAGGGTGGCTTCCAACAATATAAAAATACCAATAAATATACAATTACATAAAATGATAATAAAGATACATTTAAAACAGTTTGCCAGGTTCTCCAAATCAGTCCAAAAAATGCGGTCCATAAAATCTCATCTTCACTAATAAAAACCATCTATTCTGCGAACGTTTGCTCCCACAGCCAAGTTTTAAGTGTCTTGCAAAAAGTCAGGATGGAAGGAGCAGATCTAACTTCTTTAGAGAGGAAGTTCCACAGCCGAGGGGCCACCATAGAGAAGGCCCTGTCTCTCGTCCCCACCAAATGCGACTGCGATGGTGGCAGGACCAAGAACAGGGCCTCCCCAGATGGTCTTATAGTCCTTGCTGGTTCATAGGGAGAGACATGCTCAGACAGATAAAGTGGGCCAGAGCCATCTAGGGCTTTATAGGTCAAAACCAGCACTTTGAATTGTGCTCGGAAGCTAATAGGCAGCCAGTGGAGCTGGTGTAACAAGGGAGTTGTGTGCTCGCTGTACCCCACTCCCATAAGCAACCTGGCTGCCAAGCGTTGGACTAGCTGGAGCTTCCGGACAGTCTTCAGAAGCAACCCCACGTAGAGCGCATTGCAGTAATCTATTTAGTATGTAACAAGAGCATGGACCACTGTGGCCAAGACAGACTTCCCAAGATACGGGCGCAGTATCATTTACACTGTTGAATCAATTGCACCAATTGACTATTCTGTGCACAAATGGAGAGGCATGCAATAATGAGGGAGATCATGTGGGTATGTGGCTGCTATCGGTAATCGTCCCATTGCCGTGAAATAACAGCTTCTTGCAATAAAGTTGCTAGTCTCATGAATTACGCTTGCCATTGCAGATTGTCTATTTGCATTGAGGCAAAGGCCAACACATTCAGGTGACTTGAAAGCAACATTGTTTTCCTTAGCATCTTTTAACTCTTAGGACTTTATCACACCAACCCACTATTCCGTTATGGTTGCATTACCATAGATAATGAGCACATGCTGGATTGAACAATTTCAGGGTCATATCTCTCTTCAGCAACGCAATTGCACCAATCTGCCATTCTTAGAGGAAAAGGCAGTGTTTGTCTGCTGCAGGCTGCCTTTGACCTCAGCTCCTGGTGACTAGCTCCCTACAAACTCAGGCCCTGACTGCCTGGCTGAAGTAAGGCCCAGCAGAAACACCTGCTGCCTCCAGAGGTTGGGGAATAAAAGAAGGACTCCATCCAAGAGAGTCAAAGAAGCCTTCATGACCTGGGGGGGGGGGGGGGGGGTTGTAGGGTGTATTATAATGCTGCTATAATAGTGATAGACTGTGATGCTGTTATTCAACCTAGAGACTTGAGGAACTCCACTATGCACGTTGGATGAGTGACAGAAATGCAGTCTAACATCCTATCACGACACAGTTAGAAATGAAGCAACTGAATTATGGTCAAGGGATTGGTGCAGTGCATTATTTGTGTATGGATTTATTATGCTTTAATATGTTTAGTGGTTTTAAATTGTATTTATATATCTATTATTTCTAGTGATTTTATTCTCTATCTATCTATCTATCTATCTATTTATTTATGACATTTATATGCTGCCTTTCTCACCCCAAAGGGAAATCAGAGCGGCTTACAAGATATATATACATACAATATATTATATTATTAGCATAGCACAATATCATATTATATATTACTACATTGTACTACATTGTACTATACCATTATATTGTAATATTATTAGTAATATTACATGTAATACAAAATATATAATTATATTTTATTTAATTATTTTTATGTTATGTTTTATTTGGTTTGTATAATGAGGCATTGAATCTTTGCCTAGATGCATGTTGTATGCCTCTCTGAGAATGCCTCTGTGAGAAGAGCAGGATAGAAATGAAGAAAATAAAGAAATTTTGTGACTGGAGGGACATGTGATAGAGAGCAGGCTCATGCTGGTCTGTAGCCATTATCAGTCAATGCGCCATTGCTGTTCAATCACATCTTTGTATGATAAAGTCACTCGTTTTGTGAATTAGTCTCTCCTTCTGAAGTTGCTTGGTTCCATGTAGTCAAGCTTTCATGTTGGAGGGCACAAAGCAGGCAGAAATATCAGAAGATATGAAGGGCCATCACATCCTGCTGCTTCAAATAGCTGGGTCACCAATCCTACTGTGATCCCACCGCTGACTACTAAACTGATCCAGTAAAAACCAAACTGACCTGTGTCAATAAACCCTGGCAAAGAGCTGACATGGTGAACTCTCCAGATCAGCATGACTACTTGGGTGGTTGCATTCTCAGAGGTGTGGCTCCCTTCTGGTTTGCGAGCATTCTTGGACACCCAAGCTCCCAATGCCTGGGAGTAAAACGCTGCCTTGATTAGCATTATGAAAACCCCAAAGAAACGAGTGCTCACTTTAATTGAAGTCAAATCGGTCGTTTTTTTCAGATCGTAACAAGGGAGAGGTTTCGTACCTGGGATTTCACATGCTGCCCTCCTGATGAACCATGAGTGTGAGGAAAGGGCATTTTCCCTGGGATTTCCTGCTTGTTCCAAAGATTTCAACAACAAAAAAGTCAAGGAAAACCGGTGACAAAATCTTGCAGCCTGGAGGGTTTGTGCTCATCACTCCTTGACATTTACTTTCCCACCTAGGAGGCATTTACACTTTTGAATTAATGCACTTTGACACCGTCTGAACTGCCATGCTCATTGCTAAGATGTTTTTCTTTGGTGAGGTATCAGCCATCTTCGGCAAAGAAGGGAAATGGCGTTGTAAAACTACAACTCCCAGATTACTCACGTGGCTCCCCAAACTACAAACCCCAGGAATCCATGGCAGCTAGAAGTGGAATCAAGATACAGCAGGCTTGAATAGCATAGAATAAGAATAATAACATCAATAATAAATCTTTATTTGTACCCTGCCATCATATCCCCAAAGAGACTCAGAGCGGCTCACAGAAGCACTTCAGGTGCACATACAGACAGCAATACATTAATATAAATACAATGGCATAAGTACAATCAGCAGCGCATAAAAATCTCACTAATAAAATTATTAAAATATTTATTTATATTTTTTAATTTATTTACAGCATTTATATTCCACCCTTCTCACCCCGCAGGGGACTCAGGGTGGATTACAACGTACACATATATGGCAAACATTCAATGCCAATTTGACATACAATGTATATAGACATACACAGAGGCTATTTAACTTTTTCTGGCCACCAGGGGAGCTGTCGCTTTCATCATCCATCTGTGAAACTGATGAAGTACTTCCGCATCCCCTGCATGCTTTGCTGGAGTGCTTTTTTTCTGGAGTCTTTTTTATGGCCTCATAAATTAGTTAAATTAGCCTCCCCACACATAGGTGGTACCTAATTTTCCTACTTGACAGATGCAATTGCAAAGGTCGACAACAAGCTACACAATTGGTCGGACACTCACTCCAACCCGGGCTGGTTTCGAACTCATGACCTTTTGGTCAGAGTGATCTTAATGCAGCTGACACTCAGCCAGCTGCGCCACAATCCCTAAAACACAGTAGTGATATCGAGCAAGAATTTGGAGGGTCTCGCCTTGGAGGCAGAGACCCGGCAGATCCACCAAGGAAGGTCCACTATAACCCTGGCAAGAAGGAAGCACCCAAAAGAATTTTCCCTGATTTTCCCAAATAAATCTCACCAAAGTTGAAGAAAATGCCACCGAGTTGTTTATTTCATTCCAGCTGGAGCGGATGTCAAACTGCAATCATTTGCCAAAGCCGACATAACATGCAAGGTGAAACAGTACATTTTTATAGAAAAACAGAGCTGTCAAATTCAAACTTCCCACTCCTGCCCCCTCGCCAGCTTCGCGCTGATTGGTTGGAGTCATCAGCTGGAGGGGAGGCGCGGCCGGCTCAGCTGTGCCTCAGCCAATCAGAGAGCCAGTGCCGCTTTGGCCTCCCAGACAATGGGGAGCAAGGAGGCGATCCGGGTGGGAAACAATGAACTGGGAGGAAAAGATGAATTGATTAGGTGACTTAATGTTTGTACAATTGCTCACGATAGCTTTTTGTGCCTTCAAGCTGGCTTCATTATTGTCCTGAGTGTCTGAAATATACATCTTCATCTGCCTCGAAAGTCAGACCTTTTGTAATCCTTAGGTCCAGGATATGGATTTAGTGATGGCATCTGACTGTGGTATCAGCCGGAGGAACAGAAACAAAGAAAGAGGCTGTGGTGATACCTAAATCCTCTGCAGGCAAGATGTCACCATTTGTGAGGAGTGATTAAATCTCCCATGGGGCATATCCTTCAGATGGGCTAACTTGGGTTATGCCAAGGTCTGAAGGATTACGTCCATTGTCCTATTGTCCATGCAAGAGTTTCTGTCGAGTCCTTTTGTCAGGGGATTTAGTTGGCTTCAGGAAATGTGAGGTTTTTCCTATAGCCCTGAGATGCTGGGTTCATGAAGAGGTGGCATTTCATATTTTATATTTCAAATAGGGATATGGGGAAGGGGAAAAGGCATGCAAGGGGCCATGAGGGGGATACATTCATATTGGGGGGAAAAGGAAATCATACCAGCTCTTCCCACCCACCAGAGTCCATTGAAACTTCATAAATCATAGCGAGAGTCCATGGGGCTTGAGGAGAAAAAGTTTCTAAAAAGTTCAGAAAGGTTTTCCAAAGTGGGCAAAAGTTCATAAAAAGTCTAAGGAGTTCATGCAAAAGGGGGAAATGTCCACAAGAGTCCATGGGGAGGTATACTGGGGTCACTGGGAGCACTAAGGATTGGAATACATCCATTGAAGAAAGGTAAACTTTAAATCCAGTGTCAGCCAAGGTCCAGGACAGCCAGTCAGGGGTCCGGGGGTCCCAAGGGGTGACTGCAGCAGGGCCCCCCCCAGAGTTGGCAGGTTTCTGGAAACTCAGCAAGATGGCGGCAGGAACATTGTTGCAACATGGAACCAGGGATTGCTATCAGCTGGTCTCCACATGAGGTTTCTGGGGTAAAAGGGTTATTCCCAGAGCATAGGAGCCCAAAATGCAAAAAGCGAGATAGCAGTTAGTCTTAGAATTAGTCTAGGAGAAGAATGGCACCGGTTTGGAAGCAATCCGTGGACCCGCGGATATGGGCCCCAATGAGTTTCCGTATCCGCGGTTCAGAGGAACGCAGTTTCGGCCTCCAAGGAACCCTGGAAAAGCATCCTGAGCAAGCCGGCAGCAATCTGCGGTTCAGGAGAGGGAAAGTTCATGCTGGAGAGTTTTAAAGGCAGTAAAAGGACACAATGTATCACTATGGAACGGAAAAAGTTACAATTAAAAGATAATTTATTGGGGGATTTGTTACAATGTTAGGGCAAGGGGAAGAAAGCAAGACAGAAAAAAGAGTCTCTTTTTGAAGCTGCTGCTGTGGCCACATTCCCAGCGATGTTGGCCCAATTGGACATCCAGGAACTGTGGAACACCCTGCTACATGTCGGATCGGCTTGGAGGCAGAGGGCTCCTGTTGTCCCTCATCAGTAGAACCTGCAGGTAAGCTGGCTATCTCAAAGTGTGGGACAGTACTATCAATGATTCATCATGTTGACCATGGACTACTCAAGATCAAAGGCCTGTCTGAAGAGGAGGCTAATCTAATTTCTTTAGGGAGGGTATTCCAGAGCCGGGGAGAAAACCTTCTCTCTCATCCCCACCAACCACACTTGAGATGGTGGTGGGAACAAGAGAAGGGTATCCCCAGCTGATCTTAATGCCTGCGCTGGTTCGTAGAAGGAGATGCGGTCTCGGAGATAGGTTGGACCCAAAGCATATAGGGCTTTATAGGTAATCACCTGCACTTTGAATTGGGCCCAGAAACTTATCGGGAGCCAGTAGAGTTGCTTTAAAAGGGGCGTGGTATGCTCCCTAGAGCTCACCCCTGTTAATAATCTGGCTGCCGCTTTTTGCACTAGCTGCAGTTTCTGAGTTGTCTTCAAAGGCAGCCCTATGTAAAGTGCATCACAACAGTCCATTATGGATGTAACTAAGGCATGGACTACCATGGCTAAGTCAGGCTTTTCGAGGTACGATCACAGCTGGTACCCAAGTTTTAACTGTGCGAAGACCCTCCTGGCTACTGCTGACACCTGAGCCTCAAGCATCAGCAAAGAATACAGGAGAACCCCAGACGGAGGACCTCTGTCCTCAGGGAGAGTGTAACCCCATTGAGTACAGGTTGCCATCCTATTCTCTGATCAGCCTCGCAACTGACTAGGACAGGGGTTCTCAAACTAAGGCCCGCGGGCCAGATGCGGCCCTCCAAGGTCATTTACTTGGCCCCTGGTCTAAACTTTAGACTTAGGGTCACCCTAAGTCTGAAACTACTTCAAGTCACACAACAACAACAACAACAACAATCTGAATTAAATTGACTATATTATCAGCCAAAAGCAGGTCCACCATTCCTATTGAAATACTGGTAAGTTTATGTTGGTTAAAATTGGGTTGTTGTAGGTTTTTCAGGCTGTATGGCCATGTTCTAGAAGCATTCTCTCCTGACGTTTCACCTGCATCTGTGGCAAGCATCCTCAGAGGTTGTGAGGTTTGTGGAAACTAGGAAAATTGGGTTTATATATCCTAATTAAACCCAATTTTCCTATTTTCCACAAACCTCACAACCTCTGAGCATACTTTCCACAAATGCAGATAAAACGTCAGGAGAGAATGCTTCTAGAACATGGCCATACAGCCCGAAAAACCTACAACAACCCAATTTTAACCAACATAAACTTACCAGTATTTCAATGGGAATGGTGGACCTGCTTTTGGCTGATAATATAGTCAATTTAATTCAGATTGTTGTTGTTGTTGTGTGACTTGAAGTAGTTTCAGACTTAGGGTGACCCTAAGTCTAAAGTTTAGACCAGGGGCCAAGTAAATGACCTTGGAGGGCCGCATCCGGCCCGCAGGCCTTAGTTTGAGAACCCCTGTCCTAGTCAGTTGCAAGGCCGATCAGAGAATAGGATGGCATGCTTCTAGAACATAGCCATACAGCCCAAAAAAACCTACAACAACCCAGTGATTCCAGCCATGAAAGCCTTTGACAATACATTGGTTAAAATTGTTCATAATTTTAAAATAGTGTATTGTTCTTTCATGGGTTTTTTTTCTGGAACAAATAATATATCTGCAGTGTGCATAGGAATTTATCCATGTTTTTCTAAAAATATAGTCTGCCAACCCCCCCCCCCCCCCCATCCCACAGTCCGAGGGACAGTGAACCAGCCCTCCACTTTAAAAGTTTGAGGGCCCCTAGACTAGGAGGACCTCTGTCTTGTCTGGATTAAGCCTCATCTTGTTAACCCTTATCCAATCCGTCACAACTGCCAGGCACTGGCTTGGGATCCGAGGAGTTTCCCTGGAATTAGGTGGAAAAGAGTAGTAGAGTTGTGTGTCATCTGCGTAGAGGTGACACCCAATTCCAAATCTATGGATGACCTCACCCAGCTGTTTCATGTAGATACTGAAAAGCATGGGGGATAGAATGGAACCTTGTGGGACCTCACAGGTCAATGGCCAGGGATCCGAGCAGGTGTTCCCCAGCATCACCATCTGGGTACGATCTTCCAGGAATGAAGTCATTGCAAAAGAATGCCCCCAAGACCCATTCTGGAGAGCCAGCCCAGAAAGATACCATGGTTGATAGTATTGAAAGCTGCTGAGATGTCCAAGAGAATCAGCAGGGACACACTCCTTCTGTCTAGTCCTCTGTGGAGGTTATCCACCAAGGCAACCAAAGCTGTCTCGATTCCGTGACCAGGCCTAAAACCAGACTGCAAGGAATCAAGATAATTGGTGTCATCCAAAAACCCCTGAAGCTGAGAAGCCACCATCCACTAGAGAACCTTGCCCAGAAAAGGAAGATTTGAAATAGGCTGGTAGCTGTTTAATATAGTGGGATCCAGGGATGTTTTTTTTTAAGAGTAGGTTTTACAATTGCCTTTTAAAAAATTGATAGTAAATGTCCCTGGTCCAGCGAGGAATTAATAATCAGTGGCCAATCCCCCACTGGCAAGTTTGATGAGTCAGGAAGGGCAAGGATCTAGAGCACAAGTGGTCATTCTCACAGCTCCAAGAATCTTCTGGAGCTGTGAGAATCATGCTGGAGGGCTTAGAAAATATCTAGAGAAGTATTCTCTGGTTTCAGATAAGAAAAAAAAAAAGGGTTCCAGATTATACGTGAAAATAGAATGACACGAAGGGTCCTGGAACGGATCTCTTGTGTAATACTCTACTTTCATTGTTTAATCCTATCTATCTACTTACCTAACAGCAGGGCTTAGTCATGTGTCAGCATGCGTAGGGTTGCCCCACACAACTGTTATGCAGGGCTCATCTATAGGGCATTATAACCTGAACTCACCCTGAGTTTGCTTCTTTGGCTTGTCCTAGCTCTATCTGGCACGGTGGTCACATCTTGTACTTCTTGGGTTCTACCATTTGGGTCCAGCTACTTGGATGGCAGACACATCTTCAACAGAGAAGAGCTAAAAGAAAAGAGAAAATGGCAGTCTGGTGGCAATTTGCCGGTCCACCAAGGACCATGTGAAACACGCCCATCTTTCCTCCCAACGGACAGAACAAAAGGCTGCCCTGATATATGTGAAAGACCTCTTGAGGCAAGCAGAGCCAGGGGGAAGCTCACTTACTGAAAAAACAAGGCTGCTTCCCATTCAGAAAGAAGGCTTTTGGAGCTGTTTAGAATCTCTGAGACGTTCCACCTTGAACCCATCACCGCTGTGGCATTATGATGGATGGGGGAGAAGAAAGGTTGCACTGGTTGACCCAGGATGCTTTCCAGGGGGAAAAAGGAGAGAAAGAGGGTAGAAAAAGATGCTGATTGCCTTTTGAAAGATCAGAAGAATAGCTAGGACTCCATTCAGAAGAAAGATAAACATTATTCATCAAGCCTTTACCTTCCTCCTTTTACCAAGAAGGCAACCCACAGGGAAATGTCTACAGCTCAGACATGCTATGACTACTGAGTCAAACAAAATAGAAAGACATCATGGCATCATGCCTGGAGAGGTGACGAGAGATCTAGAGTCACGAAAGCTATTGGTTGTCTTTGTCAATCTCAGGAAAATTCAAAAGGGACACCAAAGGCTATCTACACTGTCGACTGTAGTGCCACTTATGGCCTTTTTGGATGTCTGGGCAGGAAAGTGGCAGTCAGGGACAGCTAGCCTTTTCCCTGTGGAACGACCCTCGGCTTGGCCCAGAAATCTATCCTCAATGTATACATGGGGTCAACTTATATATGAGTATATACAGTAATTCTACACCCTAGGTTCACCCTGATGACATCATGTCATGCCAAAGAGCCTCCCTATCAAACACTGCTAATAGAAAAATATTTCCCGTACGCTTGCTAGATGGAAAGATAATATTAATCATGGCCCTTTCTTCAACCACAATGACTGGCGTCAGCAGATGCAAAGGGATGCAATCTGATTTGTCTTTTCGACTGCCTGCAGTGCAGGTGTGAGATGCGATTGTGATCTATCTTTCTAATGAGATCTAGCAGGGTGCACTCCTCCTCTGGTCGGGTTCATGAAATTAATAAAGATCAAAAATGTTCATTCCCCCCAAGGTTATTTTCATGCTTGCCAGGGCTGAGGGAAAGAGTCAAGCATATTTCTCAAGCTCTTCCAGGGATCTTTGGTATTTCGCCTCCGTTATCTCCCACAGGGTAACTGTTCAGTTTGACTATCCTGGAACATCCCTGAAATGGAATGATCAAAGTTATCATAGAATCAAAGAGTTGGAAGAGACCTCATGGGCCATCCAGTCCAACCACCTGCCAAGAAGCAGGAATATTGCATTCAAATCACCCCTGACAGATGGCCATCCAGCCTCTGTTTAAAAGCTTCCAAAGAAGGAGCCTCCACCACACTCCGGGGCAGAGAGTTCCACTGCTGAACGGCTCTCACATTATTATTATTATTATTATTAACTTTATTTGTACCCCGCTAGCATCTCCCGAAGGACTCGATGCGGCTTACACAGGCCGAAGCCTCAGAAACACAATACAGTAGAAACATAACGCAACAATAGTAAACAAAGCAAATCAAATAGTCAAGCAAAATAACAAACAACAATCACAGTCAGGAAGTTCTTCCTCATGTTCAGATGGAATCTCCTCTCTTGTAGTTTGAAGCCATTGTTCCGCGTCCTAGTCTCCAGGGAAGCAGAAAACAAGCTTGCTCCCTCCTCCCTGTGGCTTCCTCTCACATATTTATACATGGTTATCATATCCCCTCTCATCCTTCTCTTCTTCAGGCTAAACATGTTTTCAACATCCTTTCTTATGCCTTGGGAGGAAAAGGTAGGTATTGTATGACTTGTCATATGTCTACCTCCTGCATAAGTCAAGGGCAGTTTTTGTGGCCAAAATTATGGATTTGGATATAGCTTGTAGATAAGGCTTGAGGGTATAGACTGCTCGGTGACTACTCCAATGTGAAGGATCGCAGCTTGAAGCATTCTGAAAGAAAAAATATATACGCAGCAATGCATAAGCTTTTTCTTCACAGTGGCCTCAATCCTTTTGCTGGTAGACCCATTGCTTCCTTGGAATTCACTTATTTGTTGACTACTATTCAACAGTCGATCCGATGGGTCTACTCCAGATGAGATTAAGGCCGATATATTTTGCTCACGAAAGGCCCGTCTAGACCTCATCCCTCCCTCCCGCTGTTCCTTTGAGACCATATTTATTAAGTCCTTGCCCCCTTTTAACTCTCCCCCTTCTGCGCCCACAAAGCACCATGCCTCTCAGCTTTCACAGGCCATCTTTGAAACGAGTACAAATGAGTCTGGAATCCAAGGAGCTGGGTTTTCTATTGACAAATGTCTGCGCTACGCCGGGGTAGATGCCGCTCCCGAACATCTGGTGCCACATAATCCCCTACAGCTTGCGAAGTCTCTGATGCAAATCCCACCTGTGGGTAGCATTGCCAGGTTGTCCAAATATCAAGAAGGGACAGATGATATTCATGGCACACGGGGCTGACAATGAGGACATCGCAACCAGAAAATTTGGGTTCTTCAGAAAGACCAAATGCACGTGTTGACTTCAGTTAACCCAGCCATATATTTCTCTGCAAAGTTCACGTATTGCCCACTGTCATAAACAACACGAGACACCCCACATTTCTATCTTTACAGAGGTCCACATCCCAAAATACAAGGTTATTGAGCATCTTGTTCATTCTGTATAAAAAGATAACTTTCCAACCTCAAACAAAGGACTTCCTTTATACAGTGGGCCCTCAGTATCCCCTGGGGTATATTTCCAGAACCATCCTGTGGATACCAAACTCCATGGATGCTCAAGTCCCATTATATACAATAGCATAGCAAAATAGTGTCCCTTATATATGTTATTATTAAATTATTTGTACCCCGCTAGCATCTCCCGCAGGACTCGATGCGGCTTACAAAGGCCAAGGCCTCAACAAACAATACAACAATACAAACCTAGGCAAATTAAAAACAATTAAAGCAATCTCAAACAACAAGCAATGAACAATCCACTAAGACACAATAAGACTGGGCCGGGCCAGAGTAAGGGTACAAGGGTTAAAAGTGCTGATGTGACAGGTGGAAATGAGACTTATGGACAAGTGCAGTGTGCAGTGTGCGGCGATCTTGGCTTTAATAAAGTGCTTGTGGGACTTGGGTTTCATCCCTGGAATGCACAAGTCTCTTGTGTCATCAAGTTTCCAGTCCTCAATGAGTAGCTAGGCTAGAGACAGAGCTAAGCTGAGGGATTCCTTCCCCCACATTCCTATGCATGTTTCCCAAAAGGGCTTTCTCTTTTCTCTTCACTGTTAGCCACTGTCCCCTTTGATGGCGTATTAATGGAATTCTGTGAGGGAACTTCCTTTTAAAGTTTAAACTGTCCTGGGTTGACCATGTGGTTGACCATTTTCAGACTTCTGCCTTTCTTCCTTCCAGTAAGGACACATTTTGCCTCTCTCTAAGCAAAATGTAGATGCATTGACCTTTTCCCTTTTCCCTCCTTTAGAAGATAAGACAGGCCCCTTCCATACAGCTGTATAAAATCCCACATTTTCTGCTTTGAACTGGAATATATGGCAGTGTGGACTCAGATATCAAGTTCTAAGCCTTGATATTCTGGGTTATATGGCTGTGTGGAAGGGCCCCTAGTAAGCTAGTTATCTCCAATACCTTTTCTATCAAGAATGTATTTCTTTTACTTCAAGAAATATTTTTGGACCTAAAGTTCTGACTCTGCAATCCTAAGCTATCCTAAGGAATAGAAACCTATCCCAGCTCACCACACATACGTTTCTGCTGGTTATGAAGTTTACTTCTAGTACTCTGCTATATTTATGGAGCCTAACAGCTCAGATTCTCCAACCATATAAATTGGCAAAATCAAGATTGTTGGGGTTTTTTTTTACAGGATTTTGTTTGAAAAATCAATTGGTTGCATCTGTGGGTTCAGAATCTATGGCTACAGAGAGCTTAGTGTAATAAGCGAAAGGGGAAGCTTTCCAGATCTCAAATACATGACATCCTTTACGATACAATACCTACCTTTTGAACAGGATATTAATGACACCCCAGTTCCTCTCTTCATGTGTTTCATATAGCTACAAGCCATTTGCTGGAATTACATGTATTGGGAAGGATATACATTTTATCACAATGTGTCCACTGCCATTGAAAAAAAGCAA
Organism: Anolis sagrei; assembly: GCF_037176765.1. Classification (NCBI taxonomy): domain Eukaryota; kingdom Metazoa; phylum Chordata; class Lepidosauria; order Squamata; family Anolidae; genus Anolis; species Anolis sagrei. The sequence goes on along the minus strand of NC_090034.1, from coordinate 34,522,090 downwards.
TAATGTTCTGACATTCAGATTCTCTGAGCCTAAATCAGGCATGGGGAGGAGAGAGATGCCAACTACGATCCTTCATCAAAGAGAGAAATAATTTTATGTTCACTGAATTATGTAATGACTGTACAATGCCACTAGCAACATGGGTCAGCCAAATGTGCATGAGAAATGCGCATGTGCACAATGTATAACTCTGTGCAGTAGCACCAAGCGCAAATCACCAGTTTGGCAACCTTGAACTGAATACAGCAGTCTGCATCAGGCAAAAACGTCCAACCACTTTGATAGGGGAGTTGGATGCAGACATGAGATATCGATACGATTTCCGCCATTGCTCAACTCCACCCACACTAGATACATGCCAGGATGGGCACCTTTGTTATCATACCTATCTTCTTTCACATGATTGTGCCCATTTGCCAACACAAAACAGCAAGGGGAAGTGGGGAGCAGGGAGACTTCCACATCCTGAGGTCACTTTACTGCCAGTATGCCGACAGAGAAGTTGAACAGAGGTTGTGAGCTATTCTCGGGTTTCCCCATCATAGCAGGGGAAATTGTGCGATAAGGACCATCACCAAAAGTGATGGTCTAATTTTAATACCAGTTTGCTTGCCTTGTACAATAAAGTGGCATTGCTGATGCGCATTCTGTGCACATTCAGAAAAAGACCTACAAGCCACTCTAAACACCTTTGCAGAAACATACGAGAAGTTCGGCCTGTCATTGAACATCAAGAAAACTAAAGTGCTTTTCCAGCAGGCACCAGCCAACCCCTCTGCAATGCCAGAAATACATCTTAATGGTGTAACATTAGAAAATGTTGACTGTTTCTGCTACCTTGGCAGCCACCTCTCCACAAAAGTCAACATTGACACCGAAATACAACACCGCCTGAGCTCTGCGTGTGCAGCATTTTTCTAAATGAAGCACAGAGTGTTTGAGGACCAGGACATCCGTAGAGATACCAAGGTGCTTGTTTCTAAAGCTATTGTCCTCCCAATCCTGCTATATGTCTGCGAAATGTGGACTATCTGCACACGTCACATGCAACTCCTGGAATGATTCCATCAGCATTGCCTTTGAAAAATCCTGCAGATCTCTTGGGAAGACAGGCAGACATATGTCAGCATGCTGGAAGAAGCAAAGACCACCAGCATTGAAGTGATGCTCCTCTGCCATCAACTCCACTGGACTGGCCACGTTGTCTGAATGCCCAATCACCATCTCTCAAAGCAGTTACTCTACTCCCAGCTCAAGAATGGAAAACAGAATGTTGCTGGACAGGAAAAGAGATTTAAAGATGGGCTCAAAGCCAGCCTTAAAAACTGCAGCATAGACACCGAGAACTAAGAAGCCCTGGTCCTTGAGTGTTCTAGCTGGAGGTCAGCTGTGACCAGCAGTGCTGTAGAATTTGAAGAGGCACAAATGGAGGGCGAAAGAGAGAAACATGCCAAGAGGAAGGCGTGCCAAGCCAACCCCGACTGGGACCACCTTCTGCATGGAAACCAATGCCCTCACTGCAGGAGAACATGCAGATCAGGAACGGGGATCCACAGTTACCTACGTACCCAGCGCCAGGACACTGTACTTGGACAACGAGGGATCGTCTAAGTAAAGTAAAGTGAGTAAGCAATAAAGTCCACAGTGCCACTAAATTTCAGACAAAAGCCTAGCACAAATGAGCTGTCCCACTGACACAAAAGTCACTCGCTGTCACTGCCAATATTCTCTGCCCTATAGATGATCTGAGGAACCCAATGGGACAAGCGGGAATTCTTGACATAAGCCCTTCTTTGTTGATTCCAGGCTGTGAATCCATTGATGATGGGTCCAGTGCAGGGTGGCCCAAGCAATGAGCATGAGAGCTCAATGTCTTTTAATCCGACCCAAGAGTATACACATATACATATATACAGAAAGAGACAAAGAGAGAGAGAGAGATCTCAAAATCCCAGGAGAGGGGGATTCTGCGGACAACATGACTGTTTTTCTAAAGGAAGAATTGGCACAAGATTTTCTCTGCTAAATGCATTCAAATCTTCGCAACAGGTGGGACCTCGTCTCGATTTCACTTTGTCTGAAAACTGCCTGATCCTTGACATGTAATTTTCAGGGCCGGGGGGAGCCCGAGGGGGATGAGTATATCTAGTAAGGCTCTGATCTTCATTCATTTGATCTATCAGCTTCTTGCTGTCTGCGGACCGAATCGTACGATTAATCTATGAAACAGTGAAGCCGGAAGGCACGGATGCGACAGAGGCATTCCACAGAGAATCCCAGGCAATGTCTGGGATGGCTTTGTCCTTTGCTAGAGGCTTTGGACTGAGCCCGACCCTGGCTCCACCTAAGCCTGCAGAAAGAGAAAGGATGGGCACGGAAATGGGCAGAGTGCATGACAGAGGCAGGTTTAGAAACCAGAACTGGAGTCACACCCACATGTCTACCATACATATTTACATACAAGGGCACATCCACACTGATCATTTAATGCAGTTTGAAGGCAAGCTGACAGTACCGTATTTATATAATGAACACTACAAGCATGTGCTGAAGCACACTTTAAAATGAGATAACCAAAGTCGAAGAATAATCAGAAATATTATCCTCAATGTGCATCAGTGTGCTTTAGTGTACTCCACATCATAGAGTAAAAGCAATAATGGTTGTCCAGCACTCTGTAGATATGTGTTATGGTGGGGAGTTGGAAAAAATATGCAGCTATCAAACTGGGGATACGGTGGATCCCAGGACCAGTTCAGTGCGTATAAGCACCACCAGTTCCAGAATTTCCCAGGTAATCACCACCACACCAAAATGGCTTCCTTTTCTGCTGGTTTCACATTGACCAAATTGGTCAGTGTAAATGTGCCCTATGTCACCCGGGTCATTGTATACCCAGATCAACATTGAAATGGGGACTAGAATGACAGCAGTGAGAATAGGCAGAGATTGGAAGTGCTTCCACATCACTTCCTTGTCCTCCATTCTTTGCTGTCTTCTCTTTCAGTCTTGGTTTTAAGTCCTATTCCTGGGGTTCTTTGGGGCAATTGTTCAGATAACTGCAATGGATAGACCACACCAGTTCCAGTAGGAGCCGCACTGGTGCAATGGGTTAAACCCTTGTGCTGGCTGAACTGCTGACCTGAAGACCAGCAGCTCAAATCCGCAAGACAAAGTGAGCTCCCGTCTGTCAGTTCCAGCTTCCCATTTGGGGACATGAGAGAAGCCTCCCACAGGATGGTAACACATCCATGCAACATCTCTGCAGACGGCCAATTCTCCCATGCCAGCAGCAACTTGGAGTTTCTCAAGTCACTTCTGACATGTTTTTTTTAAAAACAGCTCTAGTTTCTTAGATATAGTAATCATGGTTTTTTATGGGCAAACAGATGACAACTGGTAAATGGCATATGTTTTGTATCTCAAAAACTAAAGCTGATAGGTGGAAATGGGTGCCATTTTTGGAATCAAGAGGTCAAATAGACCCAGAAACAGGGACTAACATTTGAATCACCAATATGCGTGTTGGCCTTTCATCATGGTACATTTTGTTATATATTTTCTTAGCTGCTGTCTTCTGAAAAGCTGGTCTGAAATCAACAATCAAGAATCAACCAATATATCCAAAGAACTCAGGAGGTCCAACTGTCCATATCACATACACCTCTGTTTGTGCTGCTCCTTCTATTGCCAAGCATTTTGTGGAACTGTTTAAGCCAAGCTTCAACACGTGTGAACACGTCTGGAGGGAAGCGGCACTCGCAGAGGGGTGGGGATGGGAATTTATTCCAATTTCCATACCATAGGCAAGCATTTGCAGCTTGTGTCCTGGCACAGCCAAGTCAAGGTAGAACATGGATTTTTTTAAAAGATTTTTTTCATTTTGTCAATCTCTAATGAAGACTTAATACGTTAATGAAGGTACGGAGGACTTAATTATGGACTTAACCAATATTTAATACTTTAATGGAAACAGAACGCTGAAAACGAATTATTTCAGGTGAAAAAAAATGTATACACATGTATATACAGATGCCCAATTATAAAAGAATTTGGAAGTATCAAATTCTCCAACAAGCGTACAAAGAGCAAAGAGAACAGGAGCACCATTCCCATTCTGCCCCATTTTCTACAATGCAGTATCCAACTGAAGGGGCACTTTCTATTTTTGTATGCAGAAATTGGATGAGAATTTAGTTCTTCCTTACAGCATTTGGGAACCTTTGCTTTTCTCTCTCTTTCTCACTCCAAGTTCTTTTAAAAACAAGTTTAGGGACATACAGATCTGCCCTATAACAGATCTTGTCCATCTAACTCAGCTTTCTTCAATCTGGTGGTGCTCTCCAGATGTTTTTGACTTCCATGTTCATCATTACTTCCTGGTAACCATGCCAACTGGGGGGGGGGGGAGGGATAATGGGACTTGTAGTCTAAGAAAGCTGGACAACATCAGCTTAGGGACATTGGACAATTACTTAGTTTAACTATCCAAAAAAATCTCTAGATCCTCCAGAACAACTCAATGGTATGTTGGGACTGGAAGTTGGGAAATGTAATGGCATTCAGTCCGATCCACAGTTTCAGGGAGATACTGTGAAAACACCCAGACCAAATGCCATTAAATTACCTGACTTCCAGTCCTAGCATATCATAAAGTTGCACTGAGGATCTACAGATTCCTAGGGAGGTATTGTTGGGATTTTAGCACCCAGGTGCTAACTGCATATACTTTAAAAGACCCTCCAGCATTGACAGGTCTCCATATGAAATTGTTGGTTCAATTGAACCTGGGGAAGTCCAGCTTCAAGCCCTTATATGTCGTTTTATACTATTAAACTGTATGTTAATAAAAATATTTCAAAAATAAAAAGACGTAGCCAACCTGCTTGGAAAAGTAAACGAATGGAAGGGAGTTGGATTCAGATCTCTTCCAACAGCTTCCCGAAGGAAAATTGGCCTGAATGAAATTGCACCAAACAATCAAATGGTGGGTGGAGAAGCTTTGGCCCTTCAGGCATTGGATTTCAGCAACCATCATCCATGACTTTTAGGGATATGAGGGCTGGAATGGAGGCCATTGGAGCTCAACAACATCTAGAAGGGCCTGGATCACTCATCCCATCAAAAATGGTGTAGCTTTCAACCCATGAGCCAAACATGGGGAGTGTTGGCCTAAACTGGAGAATCATATAGTTGGTAGAGACCCACAAGGCCATCCAGTCCAACCATGCAGGAAGACACAACTCGAAAGCCCTCCTGAGAGATGGCCATCCATCCTCCTGCCATCTTGAAAAGCCAGTCACCTCCATGATACACCACTGCCTCCTCTGCCTTTGTAATCCAACCCTTCGTCCTGTCCATCTGACAACACTTGGATGGAAAAGCCAAGGTCCTCCCATTCCTTTAAAAAAGAACCCCAAAACCACTCTGTCATTAACAAATGAGGCCAAAGCCTTGATTAATTCCACAGGTTTCTTCCATTAGAAGCCACTACATCATTGTTGCCAAGCGGCCTCTTCCCCCCTTTCCCCTCCGTGTTGACCTCCTTCCCACCGTTTGGCCCTCTACTTCGGCTGTGGAAGTTATTATAGGCTGGTTATTTGAAAGACCTGGAAATCGGGGCAGCCCTGGCTTCCTTTCATCTCCGGCTCTGCGGCTCCTCAGCCCTTGGCAGTTTGGAAAGAGGGTGGAAGTCATTAATGGCAGGAGGAAAGGGAGGAGGAGAGTCAAAAAGGCCTCTTGACAATGACCACATGTTCGAGGCTCGCTAGCTGTCCCACCTGACTCCAGGAGCCGCCTGATAGCCATGCACCATCACACATTTTCAGAAGGTGCCTCTTTCTGACACTTCGTGTAACCATCGATGTGGGCAAACTCTGAAAAAATCTTGTCATCCATCTTGCAAGAAGGTCAACTATCCTTGGGTTTGAACCAAACAGTTGAGAAGTACACTCCATTGCATTCTTCCCTCTGGTGCCAGTGGGCATTTTCTTTCCCTCTGAATGCTTCTACGGCTGCATCTACATCATAGAATTAATGCCATTTGACACTGCTTGAACTGCCTTGGCTCAATGCTATGGAGTCTTGGAAGAGTTGTAGTTTTACCAAGCCTTTAGCCTTCTATGCCCAAGAGCACCAAGCTACAACTCCCATGATTCTGTAGGATTGAGTCATGGAAGTGCAAGCAGTGTCAAACCACATTCTTTTTACAGCACATGTGTCAAACTCAAGGCCCGTGGGCCGAATATGTCCCTCCATGTCATTTCATGTGGTCCAGATGCTGGACTACAATTCCTGTATTCCTCATCATTAGATGCCATGTTTAGAATTGATGGGAGTTGTGATACAGTAACATCTGGAAGGCTGCAATTTGTTCTGTTTAGTCAAGAGAGTGGGATTTGGATTGGGATACAAGGCTTGTGGACAGGATGTCTGGCTTTAAAATGTCCTCTAACCTTTCCCCAAACTCAGAGCCTCAAGGGTTGTTGGGTTGCAATTCCCATGATCCCCAGTCTGCATGGCAGATAATCCAAAGCGATGGGAGTTGTTATTCAATAGGATTTGGGGGCCCAAACTGGGTAAAGAAATAATAGTTGGTCCTCTGTATCCACAGATTTGCCATCCATGGATTCAGCAGCCTTTGTGACCCTCCATAAAAATGTGTTTGATATCCCTGATCTACAGTGAAGATGCATCCTATAGTGAAGTAGGGAAGAGAGGAAACTTAGGTTTAAGCATGGCATCTAATGGGGTTTGGCCAGGACATGGAATTGTTGACTTGCTAAAAAGCAAGCTATGGTTTCCCTGATCATGGCATTGAAGATGGGTTTGAGTTTGTGTGTGTGTTTCCCCCCCCCCCCCAAAAAAAAAAGAGGCTTATATTTTGGAGGAAATGAGGCAATGTTTGATGGACAGCGAGTGACCATGCGGAACTGAAACCAGATGAACAATGTCAGCTGCTGGGAAGCCAATGGATGGGAGCTGTCCCAAAAGAGTTCAGTCTTCTTTCCCCAGATTTGTCACTGACTGCCGTTGTTATCTGCCAAGGGGGAAAGAATGTAACCAGAAACACATTTTTTAGTGAAGGACTGACCTCGGAGGCATCAGGAAGACAACTTGAGTCTGGCCAGCTGTACTCAATAGGGCTGGCTTGGCTGCCTGGGTTGGCTTGGCTGCCTCGGCGGGCAATGGGGCCGTCTCCATTGGGACCTGTCCCTTCATAAACATACTGGCTCCAAGTCTTGCCATCAAATGATCTTTATAGGCAATTCATTTGTCTCTTTTTGTCACCCTAGCTCAAATTGCTCATGGTGTAGTGGTACCTGGGCTTGCAGGATGAGAGTGCCAGGACTTTTACATCACCCCCAACTTTGTTCCACCTCCCTATGCTCTCTGAGCAAGTGGATTTTCCCAAGATCGAGACACAAATTGGATGTATACTGCCATACAATGCTGCATTCTATGGTCAGTGTAGAAGCATATAACACAGTTCAATGCAATCAAACTGCATGACAGGAGTCTATACTAACCATAGAAGGCACCAGAGAAGATGGGGCCACAGTCAACCCTCCACATTCACTAGCGTTAGGAGTAAACAAATTTCATTGCATTAGACTCATCATGTAATTTATTATGTCCTTAAGATGCATCTACACTGTGGAATGAATGCAGTTTGACCCCACTTAGCCTTGGCTCAATGCTATGGAATCCTGGGAGTTGGAGTCTGGGGAGGCAACAGCAGAGGAGGAAGAAGATTTGGTAAAACTACAACACCCATGATCCCATGCCATAGGGCTATGCCTTGCCAAGCTACAGCTCTCAGGACTCCATCACCTTGAGCCATGGTAATTGAAGCAGTCTCAAACGGCATTCATTTTACAGCGTAGATGCACCCTTAGGCATTGGGAAAGAGAATCAATTACTCATGAATCAACCACTTAATGAATTAACTAGCTAACTTTCAGTTATGTATTTATCGTGTCAGAAGCAAGTTGAGTGTACAGTTAAAATGCATTTAAAAACACAAACAACGTTTTAAAAACTTGGCATTATGCTATTATTTATTTATTTATTTATGTATTTCCAATACTTCTATCCCGCCCTTCTCAACCTCTGGGGGCGGGGGCGGGGGGTTGAGGACGACGGGGGGGGGGGGGGGGGGGACGACGACGACTCAGGGCGGCTTACAAACTGGCCACAATTCGAAGCCGCAACATAATACAATATACACACACATAGCAAGAGTTTAAAACAGTAAAAAACATTAAGTTAAGACACATTAAAACATTGTCATCAACCATATAGCTGATTTCAGTTCAGTTTAACATCCAAGGTGCCGTCATGCTTGCTGTCCTAAGGCCTGGTCCCAGAGCCATGATTTAACCTTCTTCCTAAAAGAAAGGAGGGAAGAAGCCGACCTGATCTCACTGGGGAGCGAGTTCCACCGCCAAGAAGGCGTGGAGCCGCCACTGAGAAGGCCCTGTCCCTCGTCCCCGCCAAACACACTTGCGAGGCTGGCGGGACTGAGAGCAGGGCCTCCCTGGATGATCTTAAGCTATGAGGTGGGACATAGAGGGTGCTAAATGTCCTTTGACCAGAAGCTGGCCACTTGGAGTGTCTCTGGTGTGGCTGTGAAAGGTCCTCCATTGTGCATGTGGCAGGGCTCAGCTTGCATTGTAGTCAGTGGTCTGTGGTTTGCTCTTCTCCGCACTCGCATGTCGTGGACTCCACTTTGTAGCTCTATTTCTTAAGGTTAGCTCTGCATCTCGTGGTACCAGAGTATAGCCTGTTCAGCGCCTTCCAAGTCACCCAGTTTTCTGTGTACCCAGGAGGGAGTCTCTCATTTGGTATCAGCCATTGATTGAGGTTCTGGGTTTGAGCCTACCACTTTTGGACTCTCGCTTGCTGAGGTGTTCCAGCGAGTGTCTCTGTAGATCTTAGAAAACTATTTCTTGATTTAAGTCGTTGGCGTGCTGGCTGATACCCAAACAGGGGGTAGGCTGGAGATGTCACTGCCTTGGTCCTTTCACTATTGGTTGCTACCCCCCGGTGGATGTCAGGTGGTGCAATACTGGCTAAACAGTGTAATTTCTCCAGTGGTGTAGGGCGCAGACACCCCGTGATAATGCGGCATGTCTCATTAAGAGCTACATCCAATGTTTTAGTGTGGTGAGATGTATTCCACACTGGGCATGCGTATTCAGCAGCAAAATAGCAAAGCACAATGGTAGGTGTCTTCACTGTGTCTGGTTGTGATCCCCAGGTTGTGCCAGTCAGCTTTCATACAATGTTATTTCTAGCACCCACTTTTTGCTTAATACTCTGCTTACCATATGCAATGCCTGCCAGCTGAGACACCAGGAGTATGGACCAGAAGAAGATGCCACTTTCTAGGGATGCTGTCAAAGGGCAATGCTGTACCCTGTCTTGGGCCACAAGGAGAAGCAGGTAATAAATACATTAATAATAATAATAATAATAATAATAATAATAATAATAATTAATGTCGTCCTCCCCTATAGCGAATTGGAGGATAAACCAACAATGAACATAGCTGTTTTACATCGCTATGCTGGAACCAGGCCAAGTTCCTTCTCCGCACACGGCTCAACTTTAGTCTGACGAACCTCATGCATATCAAATAGTGTATGCAAGCAACAAAAAGCCCAAATTATGCCTGCAAGGGTCCCATAAAAAATTCCTGGGAAGGATAAATCAGACATAAATTCACAATCGCATCTCCCCTCCAATTGGACCCTAAGAAATGAAATGGTGGTGGTGGGGATTTCCCCTTAGTTTATCATGTCAACACAAGCGTGGGAGATGACTTCTTCCATGGATATGGAGTGGTGCATAAAGGGAACTCTCAAAACCTGATTTTGCATCTTTGTCGGGGGATTTAGCACTGAGGTTTCCAAAGAAAAGCCTTCTGGACTTCTCCATCCGACTGCCGTTTTCCCGGGGCCACGGTTCCTCGCATCCTGTTCAACAGACAACCAGAAGCTGTGGCTTTCTGCCTTCTACAGAGGATAATTAGGTTCATTAGCCAACGATTAATTCCTTTGACTCACCTGCCAAGTTGGGTTGTTCCTTAGGGTTTTATTATTATTCTTTTTTAAAGTTAACCCCCCTAAAGGAGATACACTCAGGAACCTGGTAAAATTAAGACTGATGCATAACATAACAGGAACGTAACTAATACGCATAATTGACTCAAAAGGCCTTAGGGGAAGCAATAGGGTCCAACCCTTTTATGGAGCAATATAGGGTCATACTTCAATGCTGAGAGCCAGTGTTGTTTCTAACCATATTTCTCCCTTTCACCAATCTTACATATATCTATATCTATATACAACAAAAGTCAATGTTTGTATATATAAGGTAAAGGTTTTCCCCTGACATTAAGTCCAGTTGTGTCCGACTCTGGGGGTTGGTGCTCATCTCCGTTTCTAAGCCAAAGAGCCAGCATTGTCCATAGACACCTCCAAGGTCATGTGGCCAGCATGACTGCATGGAACACTGTTGCCTTCCCGCCACAGCAGTACCTATTGAGCTACTCACATTTGCATGTCTGCTCCCCAGATTTGAACCTGTGATGTTTCAGCATGTATATGTATGTGGATATGTATGTATATTTGTGGTCAATTCTCAAGTTGGTTCCCACTTTCAGAAAGCCCTGTGACCCCACCGATGATGAATCAGTGCCAAACTTGGCACACACACAGTCGTCTCTCACAACATGACTAACTTTGAATATTGATGGGGTTTGGGAAGAGCTGACTTTTCATTTTGGGAGTTATAGTTCACCCACATCCACAGAGCAAAGTGAACCCAAACGACGAAGAATCTGGACCAAACTTGGCACACCAACACAAAGTGGCAAATTTTCAGTAGTGGCTGTGTTCAGGGGAATTGACCCAGGATGATTGGGGTTATACCTTTTCTAATGGGACCATTCATGAAACCCCTAAACATACCCCTAATATTTATCATTCCAAAAGACCTAAAATGGGCATCGCCAGGTCCCTAACAGTGTGTGTGTGTATACACACACACACACACAAGAATTCATATCTGAGAAGGGGCATGAAATGTTAGGTCTTATACCACCATACCCAGAATCCTGCAAGCAATATGGCAATTGCCCAGGGCACCCCGAGCTGATTTTCCGGAGGGAGGGGCTCTTCATTGGCAGGCAGGTTGTGATTCATGCTGCCTACTTGCAGGCACTGCAAAGGGAGAGTTAACCACTTTTCCCCATCCATTATCACAGAGATAGTCTTCAATATGCAGACTCTTCCAAGCACCGTGTTCATTTAGAGGTGCACTCCATGTGTTCACTTATTCCCAGGTAAATGGGCATAGGATAGATTTTCCTATTCTTCGGTGGCAACAGTTGTCAAAGTTCTGTTGAGACACCAATTTATTTCATCTCATTATTATTGGTAAATGTATCAACCCAAAATAAAAAGCAACCTGATTGCCTCATGTGGGGGTACATCTCCACTGTGGAATTAATGCAATTTGACACCACTTTAACAGCCATGGTTTAATACAGTAGAATCTTTAAAGTGGTTGTCTTGAACCTTCTCTGCCAAAGACTGCCGATGCTTCACTAAACTACAACTCCCAGGATTCCATAGTCTTGAGCTATGGCAGTTCAAGTGGTGCCGTACTGCATTCGTTCTATGGTGTAGACGCACCCACAGTGAGATCAATAATTGAGATCAGATGCGATTGGTCAATTCTCCACTTTTGCTAAGGTTTGGGATCCAAGAACTACGAATAATCGTCAAAGTTACAAAAATGAAACTTGTGACTTGTGACTTCACTGATCCAGAAAATCTCGCCCTAGAGCCACTTTGGCTGGAGAAAATGGACGATATTCATGCCCCAGGTTGACATTAGAGGGGCATCTACACCAGGCATGACCAAACTTTCTAACTTGGGGGCCGCATTCTACCACTCCCTGCTCCCTGTGACGAAAGGAAGAAAGGGAAGGAGGAAGGAAAGAGAGAAGGAAGGAAGGACAAAAGGGAGGAAGGGAAGGATGGAAGGAGAAAGTGGCAGAGAGGGAAGGATGGATGAAAGAGGGAAGGAAGGAAAGACAAAAGGGAAGGAAGGAAGGAAGGAAGGAAGGAAGGAAGGAAGGAAGGAAGGAAGGAAGGAAGGAGGGGTGAAAGGGTGGAAGAGAAGGATGGATGGATGGATGGATGGATGGATGGATGGATGGGAAGGAGGAAGGAAAGAAGGAAAAAGAGAAGGAAGGAAGGACAAAAGGGAGGAAGGGAGGGAGGGAGGAGGGAAGGATAAAGGAAAGAGAGAAGGAAGGAAGACAAAAGGGAAGGAAGGAGAAAGATGGAGAGAGGGAGGAAAGAGGGGAGGGAGGACAAAAGGTGGAAGGGAAGGATAGAAGGAGAAAGAGGGAAGAAAGGGAGGGAGGTAAGGAGGAGGGAAGAGCGAAGGAAGGAAAGACAAAAGGAAGGGAAGGTCAAAAGGGTGGAAGGGAAGGGAAGGGAAGGGAAGGGAAGGGAAGGGAAGGGAAGGGAAGGGAAGGGAGGAAGGAAGGAAGGAAGGAAGGAAGGAAGGAAGGAAGGAAGGGAAGTAGGAAAAAAGAGATAAGGAAGGAAGGACAAAAGGGTGGAAGCAGGCCCGTAGCCAGGATTTTGATTTGGGTGAGGGGGCTGAGTTTGATTCGGGGGGGGGGGCTGAGTCTGAGTGATGTAGCTGGGGGGGGGGGGGCTTGGGGGGCTTCAGCCCCCCCCCCCCAAATTCTCATGGTGGTCTGTGAAAAGGCCTTACTGGTACATTATTTAAACTGTTATGTTTATTCATATCATGATCTGATCACCATGCTCAATATATCCCATATGCATGGGGGTATTGGGGTAACGATACAAAAGGTTTGCTAGGGTAGACCCTCTTTCACTCAGACTCAGCCCCCCCCCCCCCCCCCCCGCCCCGAATCAAAATCCTAGCTACGGGCCTGACCCTAGCAAACCTTTTGTATTGCCTGGGTGGAAGAGAAGGAAGGAAAGACTAAAGTAAAATAAAGTAAAGTAAAGTAAAAGGAAGGAAGGAAGGAAGGAGAAAGAGGAAGAGAGGAAGGAAGGATGAAAGGGTGGAAGGGAAGGAAGGAGGGAGGGAGAAAGAGGGAGGTAAAGGAGGAAGGGAGGAAAGAGAGGAGGGAAGGAAGGAAGGACGAAAGGGTGGAAAGGAAGGAGGAAGAGGGTGGGAAGGAGGAAGGAAAGATAGGATGTTCAGAGAGAAGAGGGCCTGAGAAAAGAGCCCAAGGGGCTGCAACCAGTCCCCAGACCTGGGTTTGCCCATACCTGATCTACACTGTAGAATTAATGCAGTTTGATGCCACTTGAACTGGCATGGCTCAATGCTATAGAACCATGGGAGTTGTAGTTTTACAAGGTCTTTCCTCTCCTACACCAATGACTGTTAGTGCCTCACTAAGCCACAATTTCAGGGACTCAAAGCATTGAGCCAGGGCAGTGATGTTGTCCTTATTCTCCTTCCTTGTAGCTCTTGCAGCACTGTCGTCTTTCATGCTGTTGGTTTTCCAAAGGCCAAATGTGATCTAAGATCAACCTACAACCCACATCACAGCAGCCAATGGATTGAAGGAGGATTTGTGCGCAATGACGCCATATCTGTGCAATTTATTTCTTGTCCAAAATACACAGTGGGAGTTTCCAAACCCTGGAATCAATTGAAGCCCAAGAGAAATGGAGCAAAAATCCCAAACTTTCCCTACCCTTCTTTGAAAACACCTAAATTTCTGGCTATTTTAATCTCATGATGTCAATAACACTATATAACACAATTTTTGTTCCTGGGTAATAAATGTCAAATTCTAATTGGTTCTATCATAAAAACATGGAAAATTTTATTAAACTGCAAAAACTTTGTTTTTGCAGGACATCCTGAGGCACATTTTGCTCTAGTTTTTCAAGGAATATTTCACTGAGTCTCAACCAATTCAACATAGTTTTTGGCAGCCACAAAAACAAAGTTTCTGGTGGATAACAACTAGTTTCAAAGTAAGCACTGCACAATTAAACAGGAATAACACTTTCAATCCAGGAACAAAACATAGTGTAATTTCTCCCAACTGTTTGAACAAGGTCGAAACGCTCTGGTGTTTTTGCAACAAATCCCTCCTTGGGCAACGAGAAGAATTAATCATCCTCATCTTGCTCCAACTCTCAGACTCACCCAAGCCCCAAAGGATATTGGAGCCGCTGCTTTAGAATAAAGGAAGGCTTGACTAGGCCAATTGGCCCACGGCTCCCGTATTCAAATGTGAACTTTTGCAAAGAGTTCAGGGCTCTTCTTTCTCTTCCTGGAATTGTATGGAGGGATTTACATGGCTGCTGGAGATTTGCACCTCCTTTGGCATTGGTGGGGAACCTTGGTCCATGGGGCCAAACCCATCTTCCCAAGAGTCCCAATGTAGTTTTACAGAGTTCCCACATTTCCCATGATGCACCGCAACCTCTGAATATGTGGGAGTTCACTTCCAGGACCCCCCAGTTTTGTATATTTTATTTTTCCTCCATTTGAAAAAGTTGGCATGCTTCTCCCAAGGTTTCGTTGCTGGTAGTAAGAGAGGCAAGATAAAATACATTGATCTTAGGGGTGCCATCTTTTGCCATTGGTCCAGTCCGCCGAAAGCACAAGACCTCTGAGAACATAGCCGAAAATGGATTTGACCCTTGAGCTGAAAAATGTTCCTCATTTTTCCCATAGTCCAGGGCTGGAACCCAAGCCATGCTTCCAATGCTGCTGGACTACAGCTCTCAGCAACCCTAGCCAGCATCACAATGATGAGGCATACTGCATCTTGAAATCCAACATTATCTGGAGGCCTATCTCAGTCCCACTCAGTATATTATTTGATGATGTGCTGTTTTGTTATTTTTACACTCTGTTTTTAGTGAGTTTCGAGTGAGGACAAACTTTAAAGGAAGTCTCCAAGGTGCTGAACTCACACAGTCAACTAGGTTCAGCACCTCAGAGAGCTCCATTAAACCATTTTCACCCCACCCCCCTGATAATATTGTTTGGTGTTTTTCCAACTAGATTTTCCCTGCCCTGAAAAGTTGAAATGCCTCCCCTAAGGCTTAGCTCTTTGAAAATAGTATTTGAAAACAGTAACATTGCAATTCTTGTTCTTTCAAGCAGTGACAACTGCCCCACCATCACCTGCAATACTCTACTTAGTCATTATGCTGTTGGTGGGCAGGTTTGAAATTGGCACCCAAGACCCAAAAATTGGGGAGGATATATATAAAGATAATTCAGTAAAGTGACCTTCTTTTTCTAGCAGAAGTAGGAAGAAGGAGAACCATAGAATTCTAAAGTTGGAAGAGACCCCCTGGGCCATCTGCCAGGAAGGAAGACAATCCAAGCCATGCAGCCTCTGCAGGCAGCATATTCCACTGTCAAATAGCTTTTGCTGTCAATAAGTTCTACCCAAGATTTTTGGTGGACTATCTTTTCCTGTACCTGCATCCATTACTCAGTGTCCTACTCTCTAGAGCAGTGGTTCTCAACCTATGTTCCGTGGAAGCCTTAGGGCTCCATGAAGCACAGTCAGGGGCTCCATGCTTCCCTCCCCCCTCCTCCTCCCCCCTTCCAAGTGTGTAGCAGTGGGGAAGGAGGCACCCGTCAACTGGTTGCTCCTTACCTTCCCTCTCTTCCCCTTCCCCTTCCTTCTACCATCCCTCCCTTCTCTTTCCCTTTTCCTCCCCTTCCCCTTCCCTCCTTCCCCTTCCCATTCTCTTTCCCCTTCCTCTTCCCCTTTCTTTCCTTCCCCTTCCTTCATTTCCTTCCTTCTCTCCCCTCCCTCCCCCTCCCCCTTCCCCTTCCTTTCCTTCTGTTCCTTCCTTCCTTCCCCTCCCTCCCTCCCTCCTCCCTTCCCCCTCCCCTTTCTTTCCTTTCTTCTCCTTCCTTCCTTCCTCTCTTCCCCTTCCCCTTCCCCCTCCCCTTCCCTGTCCTTCCCTTGTCCTTCCCCTTCCTTTCCTTCCCTATCCTTAAAATGTAGTTCTACACAAGATACATATTAAAATGTATTTCTAACACAGACATATTAAATACACAGAACAAGAGTTTGAAACTCATGTTTAAAACTGACTAAAAATGTGTGATTGCAGTTGTTGTCCACTTTCTCGCCCCTTCTGAGTCACCCTAAGGAAAACCTGTCATGGGATCATCTTGCCTTCCTTTGAGTCTGAGACAGGCCACACATTCTCTCTCATCAGTGATTTTCCCTGGACTTTGATTCAAACCCTGATCTCAGGATTATTATTATTATTATTATTATTATTATTATTATTATTATTATTATTATTGTGTTTATTTATACCCCGCTTTTTCTCTCTCAATAGAGACTCAAAGGGGCTTACACTAAAAGTATGACCCCTCTGACACAAGATATGGAGTAACAAGATTGATCTCCAATATTTCATTGCCTGGGGCAAAGAAAAAGATGGCCCCTGTTACGGCAAGGGGGCAAAATGAACCTTGCTTGCTTCTGACATGTTCCTTCATTCTCCACATTTCTAGCATTGTAGACTAATCATCTGTAGCTGTCTTCATAGACCTTTCAGCAGCATGTGATACTGTAAATCATCGCCTTATCCTGAGAAAAAATTATAATATCACAAAGGATTACCACCTCACCCACTTCATAGGAAATCCGATACAAAACAGGAGCTTTTTTGTTGAGTACCAGGGTCAGAGAAGCAGATGGTGAAAACAGACACATGGCCTGCCTCAGGGGTGCATGCATGTTCCATCAATGTTCAACATTTACAGAAAGGACAGAGAGGTCCATCTATGCTGATGATCGTGCTATCACCGCTCAAGCAGGGAGCTTTGAAATGGTTGAACAGAAGCTCTCCCAAATTCTAGGTCGGGGTCCCCAAACTAAGGTCCGAGGGTTGGATACGGTCCTCCAAGGTCATTTACCCGGCCCTTGCTCAGGGTCAACTTAAGTCTGAAATTACTTGAAAGCACACAACAACAACAACAACAATCCTATCTCCACAGCTAAAAGCAGGCGCACACTTCCTACTGAAATACTAATAAGTTTATATTTGCTAAAATTGTTCTTCATTGTAGTTGTGGTATTGTTTTAAGTGTTTTTGCACTACAAATATGATATGGGCAGTGTGCATAGGAATTCATTCATTTTTTTCCTTCAAATTATAATCCAACAGTTTGACCAACTGTGACCTGGCCCTCTGTTTAAAAAGTATGAGGACCCCTGCTCTACGTGCTCATACTGCCTATTACAGGGGAAACCAGCCGATTCTTAGTCCACCTAAAATGCAGGCATGTACTTTTCATATTAAAACAGACAAGCATCTTGAGTTTTGAGGATGACGTGGGAAGGAATCCCACTGGAGCATTGCAGCACACCAAAATATTTGGGAGTCACTCTCAGGCATGTAGCCGGGGGGGGTGGGTGGGGGGGGGCTCGGGGGCTTTGCCCCCCCCCCCTGAAATTCTCATGGTGGTTCGCGAAAAGGCCTTACTGGTGCATTATTTAAACTGTTATGTTTATTCATATCATGATCTGATCACCATACTTAATATATCCCATATGCATGGGGGTATTGGGTAATGATACAAAAGGTTTGCTAGGCTAGACCCTCTTTCACTCAGACTCAGCCCCCCCCCCCCGAAACTCAGCCCCCCCGAAACCCCCCCTGAAAAAAATTCAGCCCCACCTGAAACGAAATCCTGGCTACGGGCCTGGTCACTCTGGACTGTGCTCTGACTGACAAGAAGCACAGCTTGATTACCAAGCAAAAACAGGGTGCTAGAAATCATATCATACGTACACTGACTAGCATAACCCGGGGATCACAGCCAGACACAGTAAAAACATCTGTCCTTGCGCTTGCTACTCTGCTGCTGAATACGCATGCCCAGTGTGGAATACATCTCATCACATTAAAACAGTGGATGTGACTTAGACACGCTGCATTATCACAGGATGTCTACACCTACGCATCTGGAGAAATTATACTGGTTAGCTGGTGTTGCACCACCTGACATCCACTGGGAAGTAGCATCCAATAATGAAAGGGCCAAGGCATTGACATCTCTGGCCCATTCTCTCATAGAATCATAGAGTTGGAAGAGACCACATGGGCCATCCAGTCAAACCCACTGCCAAGAAGCAGGAAAATCACATTCAAAGCACCCCTGACAGATGGCCATCCAGCCTCTGTTTAAAAGTATCCGTCCCTTTGTAACTTTTAGTACACATTTTCTGGTAGAGAGAAACAGAGCCAGGGAAATACCAACCGTAAATTCACAAGGAAAAAGAGAGGGGGGTGTTCAGCTGTCTCCATAATTTAAGAGCCACACTTCCCCAGCGATGGTGTCAAGAGAGAGAAAAACTAAGGAACTATGCATAGACTTGACAGAGGAGACTCTCCCCTCTTCTGTAGGTTTGTATCCTCTTCATGGGGACTGGATTGTACAGATTCCAAGGAGAAAGAATGCAATTTTCCCTAAAGGATGGATCCTAAGCAAACTGGAGGGGGTCTTGGAGACGAACTAGGTCCAAACATCCTCAACCAATGCCAATGCAACATCTGCTAGAAGATTTCCAATGAAGGTAAGTCCACCCCATCTTGGGTTGCTTAAGTAGTTTGCTTCAATTCTTTTGACTTCCGCACCTCTGGGAATTGCCAAGACTTGGAGACACACAACGGAGATCTCTTTTGCTTCTTGGGTGAAAAGCATTTGGTTCGTCCCCTTTGGATTACAAGAGTTTGGTCAGATCAGAGCATCAAAGTGACAAATAGATGGAGACAACTTTGCTTCAACTTGGCATCTGTTTATGATCTATACAAAATTTGAAACCATGTTGTTCAGGTTTCAAGGCGTTACCAATGGGCTTCATTGGTTCCTGTGAGTTCTCCGGGCTGTATGGCCATGTTCCAGAAACATTCTCTCCTGACATTTCACCCACATCTATGGCAGGCATCCTCAGAGGTTGTGAGGTCTGTTGGAAACTAGGCAAGTGGGGTTTATATACCTGTGGAATAATGTCCAGGGTGGGAGAAAGAACTCTTGTCTGTTGGAGGCATGTGTAAATGTTGCAATTGACCAGCTTGATTAGCACTGAACAGCCTTGCAGCTTCAAAGGTGTTAACTGGGGAGGTGTTAACTGGCTCTCATTGTTTCCTGTCTAGAATTCCCCTGTTTTCTGAGTGTTGTTTTTTATTTTCTGTCCTGATTTTCTCTCACCTGGGACATTCCACAGATAAATAAACCCCACTTGCCTAGTTTCCAACAGACCTCACAACCTCTGAGGATGCCTGCCATAGATATGGATGAAACGTCAGGAGAGAATGCTTCTGGAACATGACCATACAGCCAAGAAAACTCATAGCAACCCTGTGATTCCAGCCATGAAAACCCTTGACAACACAATGAGCTTGGGTCCCATCTCCAAGGGATATGGAATTATTCCAAACTCTAAAAAGGAAAACTCAAAATACGGAACACTTTTCTGGTTTCAAACATTTCCAATATGGGATGCTCAACCTGGACGCTATTGTTCTCCATCTCTGAATGAACTTCAAGAGGGGTTTTTTGAGTCTCTTTTAAGAGTGAAAAGGTGGGCTGCAAATAAATTAATTAACTGATGTTATGGGGGTTTCATTTTAAAAACATGGTGCAAAAAATTGAAAGAAAAGGCCAGGTTTGGGCAAAGGGAACGTTATGGCACTTGTTTGGTTTGGGGAAATCTCCCCATAATGTGTGCGTGTAAGAGAGAGAGATGGCTTTGCCACAGAAGGACTCCTGCTCTCCCTGTAACAGATATACGATATTGCACAATATTTCTGAACTAAATGGTGGAAGGGAGAAAAGGGAGGGAGAGGCATTGCACATGAGCCCAGAGCAATGATGTATGTGTGCCTTTCCATAACACCTGTTATAGAGCTCAAATGCGCCAGGGTGGGAAGGGAAGCCCAAACCTCACGCCAAAGGGCTCTCATGCGTTCAAAATCCTCCATTTCTTTACCTCCCAGAGCTTTTGTGCTGCACTCGGAGTGCAATTACATGCTAAATATCTGTCTGTCAATAGACTGGATCCCCTCAATTTGTATGACACGCTTTAACGCAGGCCCAGCCAAGCCTAATGGAATGACAGCTATGCCCTCAAACCATAGACCAAAGGCTCCTGGGATCCTTCTCCGTTGGATGGCTCTGGGAGGGGCAGGGGGAGAGGAGGCAGCGGGGGAAGGAACGAGGCAGTGATAAGGAAGACAAACAAAAGAGGACACCGATACAGGCCAAGGAGGCCTGGGGAGAAACCCTTTGGGAAGAAGGGGGGACCTCGTCTTATCTGTTCAGTTTTACATTCGTTGTATTTGATTCCATTGGGGGTTTGATGTTTTGGATGTGCTGCTCGCAAGCTGCGTTTCCCATATCCAAAATATTTTGGATTTTTTTCAAGTTTCGAAATCCCTGCAAAAGTCGCATTTCTCCTATCTGTTTTTCGTTTCCAGTTCGGAATACCTGTCCAAGTGAACTCTCCGTTATCCAGAGCATTTTGAATTTCTGATGTTTTCAACTTTCAGAACACCTGTAAAGGTTGACTCTCGTTGATCCGAAATGTTTTGCATTTCTGGTTCTGGCCCAGTTTACCTCTCTGAATGTATCTCCTTCTATGAACCATCTCGGAGTTTAAGATTGTTTGGGGAGGCCCTGCTCTTGGTCCTGCCTTCCTCGCAGGCACAATTGGCGGGGGCAAGAGACAGGGCCTTCTCAGTGGCGGCCCCCTGGCTGTGGAATTCCCTCTCCAGGGACATCATATCAGCCCCCTCCCTCCTGACCTTCCATAAGAAAGTAAAAACCTGGCTTTGTGACCAAACATTTGGAAAACTTGAGAAATAGGAAGGTATGGAATTTATGTGCACTGACTAACTAGAACGGTCAGACTACGTTTAATGGACCATGTGATTAACTCTTAATGTATTGTTTTATATGTTTTTAAACTGTTTTAATATATTTTATATCTCTATTTATATATTTCCAATTATACATATCCTATGGCTTCATATGGTTGCCTACTCCGGGGTAGAGAAAGGTGGGGTAGAAATGCTGTAAATAAATAAATAAATAAATAAATAAATAAAATTTCAGAATTTTTAAGCTTTCAGAATACCTGTACAGGTTGACTTCCTCTTCTCCAAAATCCTTGGGACCCAGAATGTTTTGAGTGTTATTATTTATTTATTTATTTATTTTATCCCGCTTTTCTCCCATGGATGGGACTCAAAGCATACAAAAAATAAAAAGACAACTGCATAATACAAAAAAATCATCAACCCACCCACATAAATATAAATACATATCAAAAGACTCACAGATAACATTATTATTAAAATCCCTATGCATCAGGCCACTGAGGCTGTCCTAACAAGTTAAAACATTAAACTAAATGACTCAGAGCCCTAAGTCCTTGGCCATTGGAATCTTGTCTGGCCGAGATCGCTGCTGTTATGTCTTATCTGGGAAGGCCTGCTTTCATAAAAAGGCCTCCATTTGGGAGCGGAAGGCCAATAACAAGAGGGCCGAACGTACCTCTTTGGGGAGGGAGTTCCAGAGTCACAGGGCCACCACCAAGAAGGCCCTCTCTCTCGTTCTCAGCAACTGTATTTGTGATGGTGGTGGGATCGAGAGGAGGGCCTCTCCAATGATCTCAGGGCCTGTCCCTCAAGTAGGCTGGGCCCAAACCATTTAGGGCTTTATAGGCTAAAGCCAGCACCTTCAATTGCACCCAGAAACAAACTAGGAGCCAGTGTAGCTGCTTCAGGAGTGGGGTAGTTCTTTCCCTGTATCCTGCTCCTGTCAATAGTCTAGCTGCTGACCTTTGTACCAGTTGCCGTTTCAGAACACTCTTATGGAACAATCCCATGTAGAGTGTGTTACAATAGTCTAGTCTGGATATGACTAAAGAGTGTACTACCAGCTCTTTAACTCGCTCCTCACAGGACTTGTTCTCCAGACCCTTGATCATTTTAGTTGCCCTAAAACAACTTGCTTCAGAAACTGAAGAGAACTTCAGAGAACTTACTTCAGTTTGCACAGGGTTGTGACGACCATTGCACTTTGGATATTGTAAACTCTATTGAAGTGTTTTGACTACCACTACCCATGTGGTCCCCTATTCCCCTGTATTTATTATTCTTGTTGTTGATTGTCTGTGAAAGGGGCGGGGGACGAAGCGGGCTGGAGATCTTGGGAGGCAATAGGGCGGGGGGGAGGGATAAAGGGAATGGAAGACCATGGCAAAGTAAGAGCCCAACAAATCAAACAACCAATAATGAAACACACATTGAGGTTATGAATTTGGATTGCGGCATGGAGGAGGGGAGGTGTTCCACTATAATAAAACCGCTGTTGAAAAAACCATCACTGGACCCCACTAAATTTGACAACTTCCGGCCAGTTTCCAATCTTCCCTTTTTGGGCAAAGTCCTGGAACGCGTGGTGGCCTCACAACTCCAGGTATTCTTGGGAGACATGGATTATCTGGATTTGGCACAGTCTGGTTTCAGACCGGGACATGGAACTGAGACAGTCTTGGTCGCCTTAGTGGATGATCTGCACCGGGAGCTCGACAGAGGGAGTGTGTCCCTGTTGGTGCTGCTGGACCTCTCAGCGGCCTTCGATACCGTCGATCACGGTATCCTTCTGGAACGCCTTGCGGGATGGGTCTCAGGGGCACTGTTTTACAGTGGCTCTGGTCATTCCTGGAGGGTCGATCCCAGAAGGTGTTATTGGGGGACACCTGTTCCACCCCACAACCTTTGTCTTGTGGGGTCCCACAGGGTTCAATACTGTCTCCCATGTTGTTTAACATCTACATGAAGCCGCTGAGAGAGATCATCCAGAGTTTTGGGGTACGGTGTCATCTGTACGCAGATGATGTCCAACTCTGTCACTCCTTTCCACCTGCTACTAAGGAGGCTGTCGAGGTCCTGAACCGGTGCCTGGCCACTGTAACGGTCTGGATGAGGGCGAACAAATTGAAATTGAATCCAGACAAGACAGAGGTACTCCTGGTCAGTCGCAAGGCTGAACAGGGTATAGGGTTACAGCCTGTGCTGGATGGGGTCGCACTCCCCTTGAAGGCGCAGGTTCGCAGCTTGGATCCTGGACTCATCGCTGAGCCTGGAGCCCCAGGTCTCGGCGGTGACCAGGGGAGCATTTGCACAGCTTAGGCTCGTGCGCCAGCTGCGCCCATACCTTGGGAAGTCTGACTTGGCCACGGTAGTCCATGCTCTGGTTACATCCCGTTCAGACTACTGCAACGCTCTCTACGTGGGGTTGCCTTTGAAGACAGCCCGGAAGCTTCAATTGGTCCAACGTGCGGCAGCCATTTTACTAACAGGAGCAGGATGCAGGGAGCATACAACCCCCTTGTTGTGCCAGCTCCACTGGCTGCCGATTTGCTACCGGGCTCAATTCAAGGTGCTAGCATTGGCCTAGCCCGAAACGGTTCCGGCCCAAGATACCTATCCGACCGCATCTCGACCTACGAGCCCACCAGGACTTTGAGATCTTCCGGGGAGACCCTGCTCTTGATCCCACCTGCCTCACAGGCACGGCTGGCGGGGACGAGAGATAGGGCCTTCTCGGTGGTGGCTCATCAACTGTGGAACACCCTTCCCATGGACATCAGACTGGCTCCTTCCCTGATGATATTCCGCAGGAAATTAAAGACTTGGTTGTTCAAGAAGGCATTCGAACAAGAAGTGCAATAATTGGTAATGACTATAGGAACGGAACAACGGAAAATGATACTGGATTGTGGTTTGGACGATGAGACGACGCGGAATGGCTTTTGTAGTAATGATGATGTTTTTTGATGATGATGTTTTTGTTAATACTGGATTGTGGATCATTTTATACTGTGTCTTGAATTTTGAACCTTGTTCTTTCTATGTTGTACACCGCTGTGAGTCGCCCCCGGGCTGAGAACAGCGGTATATAAGCAAAGTAAATAAATGAATAAATAAATAAATACCATGGCCAGATTTGGCTTTTCTAGGTATGAGCACAACTGACACACAAGCTTTTCCTGTGTGAAGGCCCTCCTAGCCACTGGCGATGCCTGGGCCTCCAGGGTCAGTGCTGAGTCCAGGAGGACCCCCAGACTGTGAACCTGCACCTTCAGGAAGAGTGTGACTCCATCCAGTAAAGGTTGTAGCCCAATACCCTGATCAGCTTTTTGACTGACCAGGAGTACCTCTGTCTTGTCTGGATTCAATTTCAGTTTGTTCCTTCTCATCCAGTCCATCACAGCTGACATGGGTTGGATTTGTTTTGGACTTTGGAACACTAGTCCCTTCGAGGAGAGAAGGCAGGTTATAAATAAAGTATCATTGTCATCATCACCATAATTTACACACATTGACATTGTGCTGTGGCACGCTGGGCCTGTGCATATGACTGTAGACAGGACATAAATTCTGTGTGCCAAATGGGACGCCGGGGCTGCCTCAGCTTAAAGGCCCTTTAAGCCTATACAAAACAAAGTTCTGTAGAGGCTTAAAGTAAGTCCAACAAAGTTCTTTATTGATGAAAACAAACAGGTACTTTAAAGCTTTCTTAACAGTCTATTGGCTCTTGCAATCTTGTTCACTGGGAACAGGCACTATCTTCATAACTGTATACTAACTAATGGGGAAATCCTTAACTTCTAATCTGGGCAGTCTGTACTTGCCTCTGTTGGCGTGGAGCCCCTGCACCCAGTACCAACTGCGTCTGGCTTCCGCGAGCGACCCTTACCAAGCAGAGCTTTGTAGACTTCCAGGGGAAAAGAAGGAGTTCAGGTTGCTGTGATGGCTGGCTGAAGTCCCTCAGCAAAGGAGCTGTAAGGCTGTAAAATCCTCAGCCAAGCTGTGGGCCTTTTCTCCCCAACCAAGCTGTAGGGCTGTATAACCCCAGCCAAGCTGTAGAAGACGAAGCTTTCTACAGGAACTCTTGGTTTTATGTCCTGTGCGAAAGGTTTCTCTGTGAGAACTGACTCAAAAAGGCTCCTATTCCCTCCAAAACTCAAAAAGGGGCGGGACCAGGGAACCTAACGATAATTGACAGGTGGCTTGCCCTATGATTGCAAACTACAACAGGAAGCCATCCTGCTGCAAAATCCCAAGCCTGGAATTGCAAACAAACATTTAATGCAAAGCAAACAGAATTGGAGCTCCTGGTACAGCTGTACCAGCACAGACATCATGAGATAGCTTGGAGGTGGCAACCAAGTCTAAACATGAAATTTGTTGCCCCAAAGGTAATTGTATACACAATTTCTCAAAGTAATCTTGCACATCAAAAAAAGCTTGAATACACTGAGCCATCAGAAAGCAAAGGGGCCACTATCTCAGCCACTGACATGGAAAATGTCGGATTCGGGAGTATTTTGGATCTTGGGATTCCAGATAAGGAATGCTCAACTTAATACGCGCACATACGTAATAAAAAGATATTTAGCAAATGGAACATGAATATTGTTCATCAGTCATATATATATAAGAACACTGCCATATGGAGACGTATACCTACTGCCATATGGAAACTTATTCGGAAATATTGTCTTTTTGACAGCCCACGGTATCCACAGAGCTCTCCTCCAGCACCACATTTCAAATTAATTGTACTTCTTCCTATCCATTTCCTTCATTGGTCAGTTTTCGCAACCACACATAGAACTCAGAAATACAATGTTACCCAACTTTCCTTTTTTATTATTTTTAATTCAAATTGTTATTATAAAAACAAAAATAAAGAAAACAACTATACACACACACATAAATGTACTTCAACAACAACTACATAACTAACTACACAGTTTCTCCTACCAACGTCCATCCCTACTCTAGTGCAGTATAACTCTAAAATCGAAACATATATACATGAATCAGTTTTCAAAGAGGATTTGCTGTTTCCCTTTTTTTGAGTTTGTTTTCATTTAGCTTTCATTTGTTTCTCCTTATGTCCAGTAATATAAGGAGGTTTTTGTTCCTCTTTATATCTGTTTGTTTTTACATGAATAAATCAGTATCCCTACTGTTTATTACATCTTCAAACCTATACATAAAGCCTTTCCCTCTCCCTTTGATAGATAGATAGATAGATAGATAGATATTCATAAAAAGGTTTCCATTTGTCCATGTATATTAGTTCCCACAGCTTCACTATCCAATCTTCTCTAGCTGGTATTTCTAGTTGGTATTTTTCCATTGTTGAGCATAGTGGATTCTTGCTGCTGTTATCACGTACTGCAGTATTCTCTCATTTGATTGTCTAATAGTTCTAGAAGTCTAAGTTCAGACTTGAAGTTGATTATTATCTTTTTTGGATTACCCTGTGAGGTCAACTGCAGAATTTGTTGACTTTTTTACATGTCCACCAGTGGCATCCAACTTTTCATAGTGGAATGCATAGTTCCCCAGCCCCCATTGAAATAATATAAGGTCAGATGATGCCAAGAAAGAAAAGGACTGGATCCAAGTTACTCAAAGAGAAAAAAACATATAAACCTATAGATTCCTGGTCCAAATTCTCCATTTACATCTTCCAAGGTCACTTTGTCTTTGCATTCTGAGGAAACCAAAAATGCCCTTAAACCAGGTATGGGCAAACCCAGGCCTAGGAGCTGGATGCGGCCCCTTGGGCTCTTTTCTCAGGCCCTTCTCTCCCTCACCATCCTATCCTTCATTCCTCCTCTCTGTCCTTCCTCCTTCCCTCCCTTCCTTCCCTCCCTCTTTCTCCCTCCCTCCATTTTCTTACACCCTTTCGTCTGTCCTTCCTTCTCTCTTTCCTTCCTCCTTCCTTTTCTTTCTTTCTTCCATTTATTTATTTATTATTTATTTATTTGCTTTACTTCTATACCGCCTTTCTCAGCCGAAATGGCAACTCAAGGCGGTTTACATAATAAAGGTTATCACAACAATATCGAAAAAGGCAATTAAAACACATTATACAAGACATACAAGATCAAAAAACAATCATTATCGTAATCGTAGTGCCTCAGCAAGAAATCAGAATCAGAATCCGTAATCATAATACTTTATACCAATTCCTATGTTCGGTTGTACCATCTTCCTGTATTCCATTGCACTATTTAGCCAAACGCTTGTTCGTTAAGCCAAGTCTTGACCTTCCTCCGAAACGCCAGCAGTGAAGGGGCCTGTCTGATGTCCACAGGTAGGGCATTCCACAGCCGAGGGGCCACCACCGAGAAGGCCCTGTCCCTTGTCCTCGCCAAACGCACCTGCGATGCGGGCGGGACCGAGAGCAGGGCCTCCCCGGATGATCTTAATGTCCTAGTCGGTTCATAGGTGGAGATGCGTTCGGAGAGGTAAGTAGGGCCAGAACCGTTTAGAGCTTTATAGGCTAAAGCCAGCACCTTGAATTGTGCCCGGTAGCAGATTGGCAGCCAGTGGAGCTGGCGCAACAGAGGAGTGGTGTGCTCCCTGAGTGCCGCTCCTGTTAGCAACCTGGCTGCGGAATGTTGGACCATTTGAAGCTTCCGAGCAGTCTTCAAGGGCAACCCCACGTAGAGAGCGTTGCAGTAGTCTAAGAGCTTGGACTACCGTGGCTAAGCCAGACTTCCCAAGGTACGGGCGCAGCTGGCGCACAAGCTTTAACTGTGCAAATGCTCCCCTGGTCACCGCCGAAACCTGGGGTTCCAGGCTCAGCGACGAGTCCAGGGTCACACCCAAGCTGCGAACCTGCGTCTTCAAGGGGAGTGCGACCCCATCCAACACAGGCTCCTCTTCCTGCCTTCCTTCCTTCTCTTTTCCCTTCCTCTTTTCCTTCCTTTCATCCTTTCCTTCCAGGCTTCCTTCCTTCCTTCCCTTCTTCCTTCCTTCTCTCTTTCCTTCTTCCTTAGCTCCCTCTCTCCATTCCTTACCTCCCTCTTTCTCCTTCCATACGTCCCTTCCTCCCTTTCATCCTTCCTTCTCTCTTTCCTTCCTCCTTCTCTTCCTTCCATCCTTCCCTTCCACCCTTTCATCCTTCCCTTCCTCTCTTGTCTTTCCTTCCTTCTCTCTTTCCTCTCTCCTTCCCTCTCTCCCTCTTTCTCCTTCCATCCTTCCTTCATCCCTTTTGTCCATCCTTCCTTCCTTCTTCCTTCTCTCTTTCCCTTCTCTCTTTCTTCTCTCTTTCCTCCTTCCCTTCCTTCCCTCCTTCCCTCTTTCCTCCAACCTTCCCTCCCTCCCTCTTTCTCCCTCCCTTTCATCTTTTCTTCCTTCTCTCTTTCCTTCCTCCTTCTCTTCCTTCCATCCTTCCCTTCCACCCTTTCATCCTTCCTTCTTTTCCTCTTTCCTCCCTCTTTCCCCCTCTCCCTCTCGCCTTCTATCCTTCCCTTCCTCCTTTTGGTCCTTCTTTCCTTCTCTCTTTCTTTCCTCCTTCCTTCCTTCCTTCCTTTCATCACCAGGAAGCCAGTCCCCTTGTGGCCCCCAAGTGAGTAAGTTTGCCCATGGCTGCCTTCAATGCATCCCAATGCATTCTTCCCAGGCATCAAATCAATTTTTTTTTCAGGCAAAGGAAGGTCTGCTTAACTGGCAGAAAGGATTCCATTAATTTTATTTTTTCAAAATCATTCGGGAAGCAGTGAGAAGCAGCCGGGGTGGGGAGCGAAAACATATCCCAACTGCTTGTTGTCATAAAGAGAACAAAACCCGAGCGGGACGAGGGCACATTAAAAGTAATGATTTTTCCGCCATTGGCCAGACAGCCGCCTAATCCCATGTGAATAAAGACCTCAAATGAATAGCATCCGTCACCATGATCCTTGATCAAGATCCCAGCTGGAGAGGCCTCCGACAAGCTGGTAAACATATTTGAGCAAATTCTTTGTTTTAACTTTAAGCAGGGAGGAGGGACGGGGCATTGATTCTGTCTCTTTCTTTCTTCTTTCTTTTTCCCCCCTTTCCCAGTTGACTGCCAGTTGACTCCCTTGAAATCTAAGATCCTGTTTCGAAAGGAGGGGAGAGATGTACGAAAATATGCCCACATCTCAACTGTCCCAGCAGCAAACAGAGAAATAATTTGGTTGATAATGTGACATGAGCCAAAATGGGCAAGATCCTAGGTATGGTGCTGCAAACAGAAAGGAACGCTATCTTCTTCCCAATATCTTCATGTTCCCTTCTATTTTTCCTTCCTTTCTTCCTTATATCACTTTTCTCCCAACTTGGTCTCCAAGATGGTTCATGGCACAGATGTAAACAAAGCACAGCTAACTCACAATCATTACACCGGAATCCCAAAATCTGAAATACTCAAAAATCTAAAATTGGCAGCAGAGTTAGGGGCCCCATCTACACTGACATTTAGTGCCATTTGAAACTGCATTATAGTGTCAGTGTTCACTCATATATTGCAGTTTAACTGTGTCAAACTGCATTATATGAGCCTACACTGTCCCTATAATGTTTCAAACTTCATTATATGGCAGTGTAAATGGGATTTTTTTTTGGTCGATATTTCCATGTGCAGAAACTTTGTTTCATGCACAAACATATTAAAACGTTATATAATCTGATCTTCAGGCTATGTGTATGCATTGCATGTGAAACATAAAAGACTTTCATGTTTAGACTTGGGTTCAATCTCTGAGATTTCACATTGTGTATGCATAGGCAATTTCAAACAGAAATCCAAAATCTGACTCCATTCATCTTGCGTTGGTATCACTAGTTCCTTTCATCTCTGGGCATAGATTATTCTTATTGCAGTATTCTTATATTGTAGTAATTTTTTGTGTTTCCTCTGTAGTTGATCATTTGGCATTCCAAACAAATACAACTTTGGGACCGCGGTGGCTCCATGGTTTAAACCCTTGTGCTGCTGAACTGCTGACCTGAAGGATGGCAGTTCAAATCTGTGGGACGGGGTGAACTCCTGCTGTCAGCCCTAGCTCCTGCCAACCTAGCAGTTTGAAAACATGCAAATGTTTATATATGTTTATCATTTATTTATGTGCCAGCATTGAATTTTTGCCATGTATATGTTGTGCTCCACCCTGAGGCCCCTTCAGGGTTTGAAGGGTGGAATATAATAAATAAATAAATAAATGTAATTAGATAAATAAGTACCACTTTGGTGGGAAAGGCATAAGACGCTCCAAGCAGTCAGGTTGTTCACACGACCAGGAGATGACAATGCAGGCTCCTTGGCTTGGAACTGGAGAACAGCACCTCCCTAGAGCCAGAGATGAGCACCACCTCCAAAAAGCCGGAAATGAAAGGAGAAGCCTTTGCCTTTGTTTGTGTTTGTGCGTCTCACTGTATTGCAATAAGGCATTGAATGTTTGCCAGTATCAGTTTATACTGTAATCTGCTCTGAGTCCCTATAGGGAGAAGGGTGGAATATAAATAAAGTGTATTATTATTATTATGTCATCATGATTTTGACCTTAATGATTTCTTCAAGCATCATATGTATATGAGTCCAGTATTTCTGGGTCTTTTTGCAAGATGACCTCCTATGATAAAATGTCCCTAAATTGTGCTCACATTTCCAACATTTCCTTTTTACTAAGTTGAACCAAAAGCGAAAAGGTGGTGGGGATCTGGAATGATGACCCTCCAATGCAAGCCAAGCCCCCATGACGTGATGTCACGGCATGAAACCTGTCTACATTGGGAGTCAAAACCTGGCCGAGTGCCCATCATTTGGGCTTGCTTGAACGCTTGTGAATCTGGGCGCATTCCACATCTCCAGCAGCGCAGCTCAGCAATGCATAAATTATCTCAAACCGCTGGGTCTTGAGCCAAAGAGCTGTGCATGACATCCCTTTCCCCAGCTGGCTTCCTCCTTGCCACCTGAAAAGCTTTTATGTCTCTATCTCACTTCCATCAGGACACCCACACAAAGAGTAACAGTAGGATTGAATCCACACTAAAATATAGCCATATTCCCCTTTGCAAAGCCTATGGCACAGAATCCCCATTTTACAAAACTTTTATCATGCCCACTCTTTTTTCCTTCTATGCATAACTTGAAGTTTTTCTAGCAGCGTCTGCATGGCAGGATGATTTGGTCACAGCCAGCAAATACAAAAGTCATTCAAAAATTGGACACTAGTGAAGGGGGAAAATTCACGCCTTGATGCACGATGGTGGAAATCTTTAAATAGTCCCTTGAAGGTCCAAAATGTTTGCGTTTGCCTATGCAAGCTTGGCTAACCTGTCTGTCTCATGTCACATACATGTATTGCTAGTTTCGATTAAAACATCTGATGAAACACGTTGAACTCTTTTTTTTTCTTTTTGGTGACACTCGAATCTACCATGTATACTCTTGTATAAGTCTATCTCATATATATGCCAAGGGAAGGTTTGAGGGCTAACACGATGAATTTTGATATGATCCACAGATTATTTGAGGGTCATTCCATGAAGATGGGAAAGTATCATTTATTTATTTATTTATTTGATGCACTTATTAACCGCCATTCTCAGCCCATACGGGCGACTCATGGCGGTGTACAGTACACATAAAAAGACAATTACAAAAGGCCAGTTTCGACAACATATAACTATACAACAATTACAGACTACACAAAAATCCGCTTCGTCTCTTAATGGAATCATAGCCAGTCTCATATTCCTTGTACCATTCCAGTTCTCAATTACCGTAATTGTTTGTTGCTTAGCACTTAATTAAATGCCTTCTCGAACAGCCAGGTCTTAAGGCTTTTTCGAAAGGACATGAGGGAGGGAGCCTGTCTAATGTGTGCAGGGAGAGTGTTCCACAGCCGGGGGGCCACCACCGAGAAGGCCCTCTCCCTCGTCCCCGCCAGCCGTGCCTGTGATGCAGGCGGGATCGAGAGAAGGGCCTCCCCAGACAATCTCAAGGTCCTCGTGGGCTCGTAGGCCAAGATGCGGTCAGAAAGGTATTTTGGGCCGGAACCGTTTAGGGCTTTGTAGGCCAAAACCAGCACCTTGAATTGGGTGAGGTAGCAAATCGGCAGCCAGTGGAGCTGGGACAACAAGGGCGTTGTGTGCTCCCTGCCACCCGCTCCAGTTAGTAACATGGCTGCCGCGCGCTGAACCAGCTGAAGCTTCCGGGCCGTCTTCAAGGGCAGCCCCACGTAGAGAGCGTTGCAGTAATCCAGGCGGGATGTGACAAGAGCGTGTACCACCGTGGCCAAGTCAGACTTCCCGAGATACGGGCGCAGCTGGCGCACGAGCCTAAGCTGTGCAAATGCTCCCCTGGTCACCGCTGAGACCTTGGGGTCCAGGCTCAACGATGAGTCCAGGGTCACACCCAGACTGCGAACCTGCGCCTTCAAGGGGAGTGCGACCCCGTCCAGCACAGGCTGTAACCCTATATCCCGTTCGGCCTTGCGACTGACCAGGAGTACCTCTGTCTTGTCTGGATTTAGTTTCAGTTTGTTCGCCCTCATCCAGACCGTTACAGCGGCCAGGCACCGGTTCAGGACCTCGACAGCCTCCTTAGTAGCATGACTTAGTAGTATCACATTGACTTTGCCAACTGAGGCATATCTAGAGCATCAAATCAGAATGAAAAGGCCATCATTTGGAACAGTGAGCTAACATCAAGGAAGTGGGGCATCACTTGCCCTTCACAGAGTTACACAGAGTTCAGCCACAGTGCTTTGGTCATGAATGGTGACATTGTAGGACAGACTGTGCAAACAAATGTGCCTCTGTGTGTCCAGGGTGCAATTGCTTTTTTTTTTTTAGGATGGAGTACAACTTTGGGGGTCACACAAAGCCCACATGAAGCTCAAAGTCCTGCTCTACAGGATAACTCATTGTAAAGGCAAAGGTTTCCCTTTGACATTAAGTCTAGTCAAGTGCTCATCTCTATTTCTAAGCCGAAGAGCTGGCGTTTTCTGCCTCCTAGGTCATGTGGCCAGCATGACTGCATGGAGCACCATTACCTTCCCACCAAAGCGGTACCTATTGATCTACTCACATTTGCATATTTTCAAACTGCTGGGTTGGCAGAAGTTGGGGCTAATAACGGGTGTTCACCCCATCCGTGGATTCGAACCCCCTTAAGTAAGTGTAAGAGTAACCAAAAGAGTAGCTGCTTTGAGTCCCCTTCGGGGGAGATGAAGCGGAGTATAAATAAATAAAATAATTAAATAATTAAAATGTCATGATTTGCAAGATGCCAAGTAATATCTTCCTAAACAAAACTTTCCTTCAATTTCTAAATACCCAGAAAGTTAGAAATTGAACATCAGTCACCCCTAGACTTTTCCCATTTGCCATGTTCACGTTTAGATGCCTCAACGCCATTGCTAAATGCTTGGCTGAAGTTTTGAGTTACCACCATCCTAGAAATGTGGGGATTGAAGGAAGGAGTCATGGCATGGCGCAAAAGTCTAATCCAGAGATGGCAACAATTATGCCTCCTTGTAGTTTTATCCCTGCTGCAATGTGCTAATGCCGATCCATTTCTGCGCCCGCTGGCATTTCCCTCTTTTGACATTTCAGCCACTCTGAACTCTGGAGTCTCAACATTGAAGAAAAGAAAAGGCCCGGCAACGCAGTGGGAGGCCCTGCCGTTGAGTCCATTTGGCTGCCATCTTCAAGGGCCTTTCCGTCATCACTCGCCTTCCTCCAAGCGGAGCCTTCTCCCATTTGCATTGCCAGGTGGCACCGAGGAATTTATTTTTATTTTTTATTTTCCAAAGAAACCAAAGCCTGAGCCCCCTTCTCCTCTTTCAAGCCTGCCTCAGAACTCTGCCGGATCGTTTTTCCTTCCTCCGGGCTCTTTGCCTTGAGGAGGGTCTCCGGGCAAGAAATCCTAGAAAGGCAGCAATTATGTTTGAGAAATGGAGATCAATGGAGGGCTGCACCAAACAGGCCCTTGGTTCCCAACAGTGACTGCTCTGGATTCTGGCCCACCCAAGTCTTCACCAGTTGTATTTACTATAAACAACGCTTGCAATGCTCTGTACGGGTGAGAAGGGTGAAGAACCTGAGGCGGAGACCATGGGAAATGTTGCAACCAGGAGGCTGAGTGAAGGACAGGTGGGAACTGTATTGGGGTCTCCTTGATTTTTTGCAAAGGGGAGACCAGCCTCTCCTGCAACGGATGGGCTACAGGCTCAACAACCAACTCCTACCTGTCAACATCTCAAGGGCATGCTTGTGATTTCCAGATGTGCATCCAACGAATTATGGCTGCCCGATCTGACTTGGCTCCATGCTATGGAACCCTGGGATATCTAGTTTGGTGAGGTACGGACCTATGACACCCAGGTTCTCTGGTAGAGACTTCTAAGTGCATCGGAAAACTACACAACTATATATTCCAAAAAAGAAGGAGCTCTGTATTCCTTTGAGATGGAAAAATGGGTAGAATTGGTTTATATGTTAAAAAATACTGTATTCAAAGTTAATTTTAGAATTATTACTTTAAAAAAGAGAAGACAGAGTTGGTATATGAACTGGAAGTCACATTTCATAGAACCATAGAATCATAGAATCAAAGAGTTGGAAGAGACCTCATGGGCCATCCAGTCCAATCCCCTGCCAAGAAGCAGGAATACTGCATTCAAATCACCCCTGACAGATGGCCATCCAGCCTCTGTTTAAAAGCTTCCAAAGAAGGAGCCTCCACCACACTCCGGGGCAGAGAGTTCCACTGCTGAACGGCTCTCACAGTCAGGAAGTTCTTCCTCGTGTTCAGATGGAATCTCCTCTCTTGTAGTTTGAAGCCATTGTTCCTAGTCTCCAAGGAAGCAAAAAACAAATTTGCTCCCTCCTCCCTGTGGCTTCCTCTCACATATTTATACATGGCTATCATATCTCCTCTCAGCCTTCTCTTCTTCCAGCTAAACATGCCCAGCTCCTTAAGCCACTCCTCATAGGGCTTGTTCTCCAGACCCTTGATCATTTTAGTTGCCCTCCTCTGGACACATTCCAGCTTGTCAATATCTCTCTTGAATTGTGGTGCCCAGAATTGGACACAATATTCCAGGTGTGGTCTAACCAAAGTGGAATAGAGGAGTAGCATTACTTCCCTAGATCTAGACACTATGCTCCTATTGATGCAGGCCAAAATCCCATTGGCTTTTTTTGCCGCCACATCACATTGTTGGCTCATTTTTAACTTGTTGTCCACAAGGACTCCAAGATCTTTTTCACACGTACTGCTCTCAAGCCAGGCATTGTCCCCCATTCTGTATCTTTGCATTTCGCTTTTTCTGCCTAAGTGGAGTATCTTGCATTTGTCCCTATTGAACTTCATTTTGTTAGTTTTGGCCCATCTCTCTAATCTGTCAAGATCGTTTTGAATCCTGCTCCTGTCCTCTGGAGTATTGGCTATCCCTCCCAATTTGGTGTCGTCTGCAAACTTGATGATCATGCCTTCTAGCCCTTCATCTAAGCCATTACTAAAGATGTTGAACAGGACCGGGCCCAGGACGGAACCCTGCGGCACTCCGCTCGTCACTTCTTTCCAAGATGAAGAGGAAGCATTGGTGAGCACCCTCTGGGTCCGTCCATTTAACCAATTACAGATCCACCTCACTGTAGTTTTGCCTAGCCCACATTGGACTAGTTTGTTTGCCAGAAGGTCATGGTTTCAGTTTATTTAACTTCGTATTACAGGTGTAACTTTTAGTGTTTCAGTGTATTCTACTTGAACCTTTTGTCTTCTGTTAGTTGTGCAAACATGCATACACACTTGTTACGCTCTCTGTTTCTGTACAGTCTGATTGTTGCTCAGTGTTGTCTAAAAGGTATATAATAATAATAATAATAATAATAATAATAATAATAATAATTCTCTGCAAACAAAGAGAAAAAAGAAAACTACACATTGCAGTATCCTATAGAGTGACATCACAATTAAAGCAGAGCTTTCCAAATTGTGTGTCGTGACACATTATGTGTTAGCTGTCAGAAACCTCTGAGTTAATGTGAAAGCTCTCTCTAGAAAAGTCAAAGTATGTCTGTCTGTACACAAAGGCTGTTGCTGGGTGAAGTGGCCCTCTGGGATGTCACTGGGTTGGCTGTTGCTAGGTGAAGTGGTCCTCTGTGATACTTACTTACTTTACTTACTTACTTACTTACTTAGGCGATCCCTCATTGGACGAATAAGATGGTCTTCCATCATGGGTTTCCTTGTGGGTCCGTATGTGGCTGTGGAGCCCTATTCTTGCTCTGCATCTTCTTCCGCAGTGAGGGCATTGGTTTCCAGGTGGAAGGCGGTCCCGGTCGGGGTTGGCTTGACGCGCCTTCCTCTTGGCACGTTTCACTCTTTCACCCTCCACTCGTGCCTCCTCAAATTCTGCAGCACTGCTGGTCACAGCTGTCCTCCAGCTGGAGCGCTCAAGGGCCAGGGCTTCCCAGTTCTCAGTGTCTATGCCAGAGTTTTTAAGGTTGGCTTTGAGCCCATCTTTAAATCTCTTTTCCTGTCCACCAACGTTCCGTTTTCCGTTCTTAAGTTCGGAGTAGAGCAACTGCTTTGGGAGACGGTGGTCAGGCATCCGGACAACGTGGCCGGCCCAGCGGAGTTGATGTTGGAGGACCATCGCTTCAATGCTGGTGGTCTTTGCTTCTTCCAGCACACTGACGTTTGTCCGCTTGTCTTCCCAGGAGATTTGCAGGATTTTCCGGAGGCAGCGCTGATGGAATCGTTCCAGGAGTTGCATGTGATGTCTGTAGACAGTCCACGTCTCACAGGCATAGAGCAGGGTTGGGAGGACAATAGCTTTATAGACAAGCACCTTGGTCTCCCTACGGATGTCCCGGTCCTCAAACACTCTCTGCTTCATTCTGGAAAATGCTGCACTTGCAGAGCTCAGGCGGTGTTGTATTTCGGCGTCGATGTTGACTTTGGTGGAGAGGTGGCTGCCAAGGTAGCGGAAATGATCAACATTTTCTAATGTTACACCATTAAGCTGTATCACTGGCATTGGAGAGGGGTTGGCTGGTGCCTGCTGGAAAAGCACCTTGGTTTTTTCAATGTTCAATGACAGGCCGAGCTTCTCGTATGCTTCTGCGAAGGTGTTTAGAGTGGCTTGTAGATCTTCTTCTGAATGCGCACAGACGACATTGTCATCAGCATACTGGAGTTCTATAACAGATGTTGTTGTAACCTTGGTCTTGGCTTTCAGTCTGCTGAGGTTGAATAGCTTGCCATCTGTCCTCTGTGATGTCACTGGGAAATAAAGGTGACCTGCACACCGCACCTATCTCCAAAACCTATCCATTTCACCTGTCATGCCCAACATTTTTAAAAATTTTAATCATTACATTTGGCCCGGCCTTAGTTTTAAATGCGTCGTGGTGTTATTGTCTAATGTTCGCTGCTAGTCTTTTAATGTTTATTGTTTTGTTTTATGAGTTTATGAGTTTATTTATTGTTGTATTTGTTATGCTGTTGTTTTATTGATGTGTTGGGCCTCGGCCTCTTGTAAGCCGCACCGAGTCCTTCGGGAGATGTTAGCGAGGTATAAATAAAGGTTTATTTATTATTATTATTATTATTATTATTATTATTATTATTATTATTACCTGTGTATGAGAGGAAGGAAGGAAGGAAGGAAGGAAGGAAGGAAGGAAGGAAGGAAGGAAGGAAGGAGCCACCAAAAGAGTCACATTGCCATGGAGTCACTTTGAGGTTGTCCCTCTAAGAGCTGGAGAAGGGAGAAAGTGAGCGAGCAGCAGTCTCAATGATACCTGGGCAACCCTGGGTATATACGCTTACTAGTAAGCGATAAATCCTATACTTTTAAAATATACTAGCTGTACCCTGCCACGCGTTGCTGTGGCCTATAGTAAGAATTTTTGAAGTAGAGATAGACATCTGGACTATTATGAAAGAGAGGTACCTACCTATTCCTCCCCCCCCCCCTTTTTTTCTTCCCCTTCCCCTTTCTCTCCTTTCTTCCTTCTCTACCTCTTTCTTTCATTCCTTCTTTCACTCCTTGGTTTCATCCTTCCTTCTCTCTTTTCTTCCTTCCCTCCCCCTTTCTGTACTTCTTCCTTTGTCTCCTTTCTTCCCTCCCTGTTTCCTTCCTTCTTTCACTTTCTATTTCCTTTTCTCCTTCCTTCCTTCTTTACCTCTTTCCTGCCTTTCCTTCCCTTTTTCTTTCCTTACTACTTTCTCTTCTTCCTTCCTTCAGGACCTCTTTCTTTCCTTCCTTCCTTCTCTCCTTCCTTCCCTCTTTCCTTCTCCCCCCCCCCCTTCTCTCTTTCCTTCTTTCCCTCCCTCCTTCTCTCTTTCCTTCCTTCCCTCTTTCCCGCCTTCATTCCTTCCCTTTTTCCTTCCCTCCTTTCTTCTCTCCTTCCTTCCTGTCTGTTCTCCCCCAATACCATGGTAGAGTCCCTTCTAAGTCTATTCTATGAGTCTATTTAATATCTGCACTTGAAGACTCTTGCATTTTACGAACTATCTAATTATCGCAGCTACGACGCTCACTGCACTTTACTACGATCAACTTCACTGAAGTGTACTATTCCCACCCATGTGGTCCCCCATCCCCCTGGTTGTATTGTCCCTGATATTACTGTCTAGTGGAAGGGGCAAGGGACGAGGTGGGCTGGAGTCTGTGGGCAACAATGAGGTGGGGAGGGAGGAGAAAGGGAAGCAAGGGAAGTGGCAAGGAAAAATGCCAACTAACCGAACAACCTCCAACGAAACAGAAGTTAAGACCTTAGACCTGGATTGCGGCATGGAGGAGGGGAGGTGTTCCACGAGCCGAGGGGCCCCCATAGAGGTCGTGGTGGGAAGGAGGAGATGCGGGAAAAGGAGACCTCAAATTCGGCTTAATTCGGACCACTCATCTACATTAACAATTCCAAATCGGTCTCCTAAGGTAAATTGGTGTAACCAGGTGAGCGGGCCCTCTGGATTGAAGGTGGTGCTGTTGAACGCCAGATCTGTCAACGGAAAAACGACCTGGATCCAGGATCTAATCCTGGATGAGCGGGC
Source organism: Anolis sagrei (assembly GCF_037176765.1). Classification (NCBI taxonomy): domain Eukaryota; kingdom Metazoa; phylum Chordata; class Lepidosauria; order Squamata; family Anolidae; genus Anolis; species Anolis sagrei. The sequence goes on along the minus strand of NC_090034.1, from coordinate 34,483,102 downwards.
AGATCTGGCGTGCATCACGGAGACCTGGTTGGATGAAGCTGGAGGTGTAAATCTCACCCAGCTTTGTCCTCCAGGCTTCTCCGTACAGCACCAACCGAGATCCGGAGGACGGGGAGGCGGGGTCGCAGTGGTCTATAGAGATTCCATCCATCTGACCAGGAGCCCCATCCCGCAGACCACAAACTTTGAATGCGTTCACCTGAGGGTGGGTGACCGGGACAGAATAGGGATTCTGCTAGTGTACCGTCCACCTCGCTGCACTACGGTCTCCCTACCTGAGCTAGCGGGGGTAGTCTCGAGCCTGGCGTTGGAGTCTCAACGGCTTCTTGTGCTGGGAGACTTCAACATCCATGCCGAGGCAACCCTCACAGGAGCGGCTCAGGACTTCATGTCTGCCATGGCAACCATGGGGCTGTCCCAACAAATATCTGGCCCCACCCACTGTGCTGGACATACATTGGACTTGGTCTTCTGCCAAGGATGGGAGCAGGGTGGCGGTGTGGAGGAGTTGTCCATCTCTCCGTTGCCATGGACCGACCACTTCCTGATCAGATTTAGGCTCACTGCGCCCCCTAACCTCTGCAAAGGTGGAGGACCCATTAAGATGGTCCGCCCCAGGAGGCTGATGGATCCGAATGGATTCCTGACGGCTCTTGGGGATTTTCCCGCCACCTCGGTAGGTGACCATGTCGAGGCCTTGGTCGCTCTCTGGAATGGGGAGATGGCCAGGGCAATTGACATGATCGCTCCGGAGCGTCCCCTCTCAAGTAGCCGAGCTAAACCAGCTCCTTGGTTTACTGAGGAGCTGGCAGTGATGAAGCGAAGGAAGAGGGAACTAGAGAGCGTGTGGCGTTCGGATCCGAGCGAGTCAAATCGAGCACGGTTTGTGTCCTTTCTTAGGGCATATGCCGCGGCAATAAAGGCCGCAAAGAAAACCTTCTTTGCGGCCACTATTGCGTCTGCAAAGAACCGTCCGGCGGAGTTGTTTCGGATTGTCAGAGGTCTTTTAACTCCCGCCACCTCAGGCGGGAGCCCTGACAATTCGGTCACGCGCTGTGAAGCATTTGCTCAGTTCTTTGCAGACAAAGTCGCCTTGATCCGTTCTGGGCTGGACGCCGCGTTAAATGCAGTCTCTGAGGATGTAACAAGAGCACCTGCTTGTCCTATTTTGATGGATTCTTTTCAGTTTGTGAAACCCGAGGATGTGGACAAGATACTTGGAGGAATGAGGCCTACCACGTCCATCCTAGACCCCTGCCCATCCTGGCTTCTGAGGGAGGCCAGAGGGGGATTGGCTGAGTGGGTAACAGTGGTGGTGAATGCCTCCCTTCGGGAAGGCAAGATTCCAGCGAGCCTAAAACAGGCTATTATAAAGCCGTTGTTGAAGAAACCATCATTGGACCCCACTAAATTGGACAACTTTCGGCCTGTTTCCAATCTCCCCTTTTTGGGCAAAGTCATGGAAAGCGTGGTGGCCTCACAACTCCAGATATTCTTGAGAGACACGGATTATCTGGATTCGGCACAGTCTGGTTTCAGGCCGGGACATGGTACCGAGACGGTCTTGGTCGCCTTAGTGGATGATCTGCGCCGGGAGCTAGACAGGGGGAGTGTGTCCCTGTTGGTGCTCCTGGACCTCTCAGCGGCCTTCGATACTGTCGACCACGGTATCCTTCTGGGGCGCCTTGCGGAAATGGGCCTTGGGGGCACTGCTCTGCAGTGGCTCCAGTCATTTCTGGAGGGCCGCACCCAGAAGGTGTTATTGGGGGACTCCTGTTCTACACCACAACCTTTGACTTGTGGGGTTCCACAGGGTTCCATACTGTCCCCCATGCTGTTTAATATCTACATGAAGCCGCTGGGTGAGATCATCCGGAGTTTCGGGGTGCGGTGTCATCTGTACGCAGATGATGTCCAACTCTGTCACTCCTTTCCACCTGCTACTAAGGAGGCTGTCGAGGTCCTGAACCGGTGTCTGGCCGCTGTAACGGACTGGATGAGGGCGAACAAACTGAAACTAAATCCAGACAAGACAGAGGTACTCCTGGTCAGTCGCAAGGCCGAACGGGATATAGGGTTACAGCCTGTGCTGGATGGGGTCGCACTCCCCTTGAAGGCGCAGGTTCGCAGCTTGGGTGTGACCCTGGACTCATCGTTGAGCCTGGATCTCCAGGTTTCAGCCGTGACCAGGGGAGCATTTGCACAGCTCAGGCTCGTGCGCCAGCTGCGCCCGTATCTCGGGAAGTCTGACTTGGCCACGGTGGTACACGCTCTGGTCACATCCCGCCTTGACTACTGCAACGCTCTCTACGTGGGGCTGCCCTTGAAGACGGCCCGGAAGCTTCAGCTGGTTCAGCGCGCGGCAGCCATGTTACTAACTGGAGCGGGATGCAGGGAGCACACAACGCCCTTGTTGTCCCAGCTCCACTGGCTGCCGATTTGCTACCGGACCCAATTTAAGGTGCTGGTTTTGGCCTACAAAGCCCTAAACGGCTCCGGCCCAAAATACCTTTCGGACCGCATCTTGGCCTACGAGCCCACGAGGACCTTGAGATCGTCTGGGGAGGCCCTTCTCTCGATCCCGCCTGCCTCACAGGCACGTCTGGCGGGGACGAGAGAGAGGGCCTTCTCGGTGGTGGCCCCCCGGCTGTGGAACACTCTCCCTGCAGACATCAGACAGGCACCCTCCCTTATGTCCTTCCAAAAAAGCCTTAAGACATGGCTGTTCGAGAAGGCATTTAATTAAGTGCTATAACAATGTGGTAAAGACGACTGGAATGGAACAAGGAATATGAGATTGGTTATGATTCTACTATGAGACGAAGCGGATTTTTAGTGTAACTCTGTAATTGTTGTATTGTTAATATGTTGTTGAAATTGTCTTTTTGTAAATTGCCTTTTATATGTGTTGTACACCGCCATGAGTCGCCCTAAAGGGCTGAGAATGGCGGTTAACAAATGCATCAAATAAATAAATAAATAAAATAAATAAATATAGTAATATATAGTAGTAACATTATATTATATAGTAGTATATATAACAATAATATATATTATATAGCAATATATGCAATAGTAATATATAAAATATTATAATTCTATATATATATCACACTAACCAGTGATCCAATATCCATCCATATGTGTGTGTGCGTTTGTGCGTGTGTCTACACTGCCATATAATCCAATCCTAAATAGATAATCCTGATTTTACGTGGCAGTGTGGAAGGTTTGACTTTGGGTGCATCTACATTGTAGATTTAATAAAGAAGGATGAAGCTGGTGAGGGGAGGAGAAAAAGGAAGGACAGAAAGGGAGGAAGGGAAGGGAAGGGAGGGAAGGAGAAGGAAGGGAAGTAGAGAAAGGGAGGGAAGGATAGCCTTTAGGGCTCTCTTCCAACTGGTTGGCCATCTGTTGTGAGGGCTTTGACGGTGTCTTCCTTTACTGCCAAACGAGGTTGAGCTGGATGGTCTTTGGGGCTCCTTTCCAAGCCATGTCAGTTTCGTGTGTCCCTTTTACCCCCATCATGGCACCTTTGTCCTTCCCTTGTGCTGTGGGAGTGTGTGTGTGGGAGACAGAGAGTCAGAGTGTGTGCACAGTGTGGCCCACCTCCCTCTTTTTTCCTCCCCCCCCCCCTCCTCCCCCTCCACCTTCTCCTCAGTCTCTGCCCTTTGATCCCTTGCCTTAGAGTTGGTTAGGGACTGAGAGACATGCAGGGAGAAGCAATCATTGCTGCTTCGGAACCCTCATTCTGTGTCCTCTGTGTGAGGGGGGCAGGGGAGGTGTGTTGTCTTCTTCCTTTTTTGAATTTAAATGTGTTTTTGTGGGGGGGTTTTTCAGGGATGGTCACTCCTTGGATTGTGAGGAGTTTTGTTGCCAAATTTGGGTACATTTGGCCTTGTAGTTTTTTTGTTTTTAAGATACTCATTATGCACAGAGCATTTTTCTATATATAGATAAATCAAAGACCAGCATTTCTAAACCTGGGGGTCGGGACCCCTGAGGGGGTCGCGAGGGGGTGTCAGAGGGGTTGCCAAAGACCATCAGAAAACACAGTATTTTGTGTTGGTCATGGGCTTCTGTGTGAGAAGTTTGGTCCAATTCTATCTGTGGTGAGGTTCAGAATGCTATTTCATTGTAGGTGAACTATAAATCCCAGCAACTACAACTCCCACATGGCAAAGTCTGTTTTCCCCAAACTCCACCAGCATTCACATTTGGGCATATTAAGTGTTCATGCCAAGTTTGGTCCAGATCCATCATTGTTTGAGTCCACCTGTGGATGTAGGTAAACTACAACTCTAAAACTCAAGGTCAATGCCCACCAAACTTTTCCAGTTTTTTCTGTTGTCCATTAGAGTTCTGTGTGCCAAGTTTAGTTCAATTACATTGTTGGTGGAGTTCAGAATGCTCTTTGATGAACTATAACTCCCAAATGACAAAATCAACCCCACCCTACCAGTATTCAAATTGGAGCATATCAGGTATTTGTGTCAAATTTGGTCCAGTGAATGAAAATACATCCTGCATATCAGATATTTACATGATGATTCATAACAGTAGCAAAACTACAATTATGAAGTAGCAACAAAAAAAAATGTTATGGTTGGGGGTCACCACAACATGTGGAACTGGATTAAGGGGTCGCGGCATTAGGAAGGTTGCGAAACACTGTCAAAGACTTTCATGAGATACATTGTGTCCCCACATGTTTCGTTATTATAAATTATGTCTGTCTCTCTTCTAAAGGGTTGGTTTAACCTCCAGTTCACTAGTAAGTCTAAGTGACTGTGTCCCAAAATGATGCAAATCTGAATAGTGTGCCACCAACCTGAAAGGTAGGGAAAGCTCTGGATTAAAGTATAGTACATCCCTGTATCTGGAGGACCAGCATCTCATTTTATTTATTCACATCCGACAGAGTATTCTCCCTTGGCGTTTTCTAGGTCCTCCAACACAAGTCTATAATATTCTTGGGCCAGAAGTCCTTCATTTCAATAAGGGTTTCCTATTATTCATGCAAAATCTTGGGAACATATAACCTACAGATATGGGACCCGCTGTGTCCATTGGAATGCATACTCAACATACAGCAGCACAGAGAAATGGCATCTTATATCAAATGGAGGAACAAGTCAGACAAAATCAGGTGACCCTGTTTATAATATTAACCAACCATTCCATCCTAGACCTTCTCCTCCAGTCTTTAAGGCAAGAAGGAAGAAGTTCAGTCTGAGAGTATCTCTAGGCATTTTCTAGGTCCTCCCACACAATACTATGGTCTATTGTTCATGTCAATAGGCGGCCCTCTTTGGCAGCAGGGTCAGTTCTCTTGTTTCTATTAAAAAATAGAATCCCACTGCCTTTCTAATGGAGATTTACAGAACAGGGAGTTTTCCAAAAAGACAATTAAACCGCCAAGTGGAGGCCGAGACTGTTAATCTGTCATTCTTCCTCAAGCCTAAATTAGTTTTAAAACAAAATAAATACCAAGAAGTGTACATAAGAGATGATAAATGCCTCCTCCGTGCTTCGGATACATGAGATAATGTCTGAGAACAGGGAAGAGAGGGGGGAAACATGTTAACCTCGCTTGTGTTTGCACCCAAAAGTTTAAAATGGGCCAGCTCCAGGCATTTTCGCCAAAGAAAAATGCAAACTGGTGCAGATAGATAGATAGATAGATAGATAGATAGATAGATAGATAGATATCCCACCTCCAGATAATGTGAGGACAATGGTGTCAAATAGGGTTTTTCATTTCTCAGAGGGTAGCAGGCTAGCCCAGGTGGGTATTTATGCATTGCCAGATAAGAGGACATACAGTGTTCCCTCGCTACTTTGCGGTTCGCTTTTCGCGGACCTGCTGTTTCGCGAGTTTTTGCCTCCCAGTTTATGAATGGTTGCCGTTGCCCAGAGCGGCGTTCTAATCCCGCTTCCTGGCAATGCTGGAGTGTGTAAGGGGGTTTCACCCTCTCCCTTGGATGCAATCAAGAGAGATTGCAAAGCAAAGCAGAGATAGTTAGCAAAACCAAAAAAAAAGGTGTGCAGTGCCTTTAAATCTCTTCTTGCTTCTGCCTCACCCTCAAATTCAATATACATTATTTTTTTAATCACCTTTCGCATGCGAATGAGCAGATCTAAGTCCTCTGCTTTAAGTTGCGTTGATCTGATCAGGTCAGAATGTGGCTTGAATCCTTGACCAAATTATTGTAAGTCAACACCTCCATACATTCTGTTGATTCAATGGATCCCCTCTAGTTGGGACTATTAATTGAAGCTGACCTGTGTTCACACTGCCAGTTATTTATGTATTAATGTGTTGTCGAAGGCTTTCATAGTCAGAATCACTGGGTTGCTGTGAGTTTTCCGGGCTGTATGGCCGTTTTCCAGAAGCATTCTCTCCTGTTGTTTTGCCCACATCTACGACAGGCATACTCAGAGATTGTGAGGTCTATTTAAGCATTGTCATTTCAGTGGTTTCAATTGATTTCATTATGTGCTACCCTGACAGCCTCAGATCATGGCCAAGAAAGACATATTTGAATGAATGAATAAATCAAGAGCTAAACCATACAGGATGCTGCTGCACTATGTCTGCCCAGAATCTGTAACCATTTCCCAGCTTTATTGGTCTTCTCAAACAGCAGCATCACCCATGCATCCTCTCAGTGCCATGCCCCTCAATTTGCTCATGCCACCTGCCCTCAGAGACAGCTTTGCAAACGTTTGTCCAATTTAATGACTAAGTGGGAGTTGGGGCCGAGGGGGTGGGGGAGGAGGAAGAGATGAGCTTGCCCAGCTCTGTCCTGTTGCAGAAACCAAACAAGAAACAATGGCAGCAAATGGGAAGGAGGGGGACTTCAACTGGCACCAACTCGGTGATAAGCGAACGCCAGTCACTTCTCATCGCCTGTTGTACAAGCTCAAGACAAAGATGGAGCTGGGCTTTATTATTAACAGTTCACCTGTTGCCATCTTTCAGCGCTTTTCATTCAGGTATTTTATTTGTCCTAAAGGCCGCTTGTCATCGCCTCAGTGTCGTTCTTTGGGATGCAAAGCAGGCAATGGGAGGCGGAAAGAGCCACCAAGAGAAACCAAGCAGAGAAGGGCCTCCGAGGCTCCTCTCCTTGTTCCCCACCCTCCAGACACTGTTTGCTGTGTTGAAACTGTTTCCACATGCAATGACGACACAGCCGGGCAAGCAAACACCTCTGTTGACCTCGCCAGTTCTCCCTTTGGATTCAGATAGTCCCATGTTTGCAAAGCTCTTCAAACAAGAGATCTGGGGCCCGGACCAAAAGGTCCTCTCTCGCTGTGTATTGGATGGTGACAGTTTCTGTTCAAGGCCTATTAAGTGAATGCTGAGGTGCTTTTTTCTGAATGGCGCTTGCTTCTCATTGTCTCAGAAGTAGCTGGGTTATGCCTATCCTCTGCGGAAGTCATTGGATGTTTTTGTCTGATGCGTTTCATTCAAGATTGGAGCATTGAACATGGGGTGCCATCACAAGAACCCCAGACTGATTTATTGATTTGGTCAATCTTCTTACAAAATAGATACTTTGGCCAACTTATATCAAGGAGCATCACTTTATGTTCCAGGAGTAATGTGGTGCGATTTTTTTCTCGGCATTGAACATGGGGTGCCATCACTGCATGCACAGATATATATTGGCACAATTCAATGCTGAGGAAAAGAATCGCACCACATTACTCCTGGAGCATAAAGTGATGCTCCTTGATATAAGTTGGCCAAAGTATCTATTTTGTAGGAAGATTGACCAAATCAATAAATCCGTCTGGGGTTCTTTGGGAACTGCTGCTCACAGAAGACTTTTAGGAGCTTTCTCAAGACCTCTTGCCACCTGAGAAAAAATCAAGATGGCACCCATTCTACATGCAGGCATGAAGAACCTTAACAGTCCTGGTATGGTTGGACTGTGCATGCCCACTGATCATCCTTGCTGGGGAGCACAAAAAAGAGATTGGAATGGAGCATCACTTGAGAGATACAGGTTCTACACCCCTGCCATAAAGCCAAACAATAGCAACATGCATGCTCAAGGTCCCCATATGGAAGTGACTGGACATTTTGGTTTGACACAGGTCTGCATTCAGTTTATGCAGTGCCTCTGTGCATGCTTCAGTATTGTGCATGTATGTATACATGCATTGTGCAGGGTTGCATGCTCAAAATGTGAACAGTACATGCAGATACATAGTTGGTTACCCGATTCCCAAAAGAGATAGCATCCCGCTCCCAGCCCCCTATCTTGGGGCCACTGACAATGACGTCACTATCTCCCATAACTTTCAATGATTTCCATCCCACCACCAAACTCATTCCACCGATCTCATAATAGCAGCAGAGCCATGCTCCTTCTTCCCACTGCCTTCCTTCAGCCGAAGTCCTCATTGTCGAAGACAAGCTTTGCATAAGACAGCCCGAGGGGACTCAAGCCGCCTGTTGACTTATGGCTTGGCTACTTGGCACCACGCCTATTCGTATTGGTTATAAATGAGTTCAGGTCTCGCGTTCTGGGCTAATGTCTGGAGCCCTTTGACCTCCCCAGGGGCTCCAGAGGAGCTGCAGTAAATCAGAGCTGCAGTACGTCTGCCAAGCAGAGAGCATGAAGAGGCTGCCTTTTCAGATTCGGCTGCCAAAACAGGAGAAAAAAATGTTATGTAAGCTATTGCCTTCAGGCATCATCTACACTACAGGTATAGAGGTGGGGGCAAAATGTGGGCAAAACTGCCACCCAAATAAGAATCCAACCCCATTGATTTTTCCTTTGGCCTCCAATATTGCAGAGAAATCATCCATGCTGTGCTGTGTTCGCCATCCATTGGCAACGGACTCTTTCCACTTTATTTCAAATGCCCAAGTTGTATTTCTACATCCTCAACTGAAATTTTAAGCTAGACATTTGAGAAGTGGAGGAAATGTTGTTGAGAGCCTATGTTCTTATTTGCAGGGCAGTGCCCTTCCTTTTCCATCTCATTCCCCCGGTAGCGATGTCTCTGGGCTCCTGGTGTTGCCCACCTTGAGGCTATCAAAATAGTTCTGGTCTGAATGTATTGTCGAAGGCTTTCATGTCCGGAATCACTGAGTTGTTGTGACATGTTCCAGAAGCATTCTCTCCTGATGTTTCGCCTGCATCTATGGCAGGCATCCTCACAGGTTGTGAGGTCTGTTAGAAACTAGGAAAATGGGGTTTATATATCTGTGGAATGTCCAGGGTGGGCGAAAGAACTCTTGCCTGTTGGAGGTAGGCGTGAATGTTGCTAGGCCATTAAATGCTAATTAAGTTGACCAATTGCAACAGACAAGAGTTCTTTCTCCCACCGTGGACATTCCACAGATATATAAACCTCCTTTTCCTAGTTTCCAACAGACCTCACAACCTCTGAAGATGCTTGCCATAGATGCAGGCAAAATGTCAGGAGAGAATGCTTCTGGAACATGGCCAGACAGCCCGGAAAACACACAACCCAGTTACAGTCTGGCTTTCTTTAACATTTGTTAGCCATGGTGCCTTTAAGGATATGGGTCTCCGAGCCCAGCAAACATACCAAGTTAACTCCAACCTACAGGAGACCTTTTCTGAGCGGGTTTCCGTTTTACAAGATTGTGTTCAGCAGTGTCCAAAGTGCAGCCTTGGATCCCTGCAGGCATTTGAAGGGACAATGAGGACGCCAGCTTATTTGGGAATGGACACCAAGACCTGTTTCGTGTCACGGTGGGGAAAAAAACATCCCACAGCGACGATGTTGTTTACATTCCCCTGCAGAGCTCAGCCTCGGCGGGTGCTACCCAATCTGTCCCTTATGATAGCTTATCTGCGAGCCGCAAGTGTTTTCCCGTCCATTAATCATACGGCACATCATAGCAAAAGATCACTTTCCAAGAAGGGGTCCTTGGCTCAACTGGCCTTCCTCTCCACCAGCAACCATTTGAAAACAGAACTTTCATGTCCAATCATCTGAATTTGCTTGTAAAACAACCAGGCTTTTATGGTGTTTGTGTGTGTACATGGGTTTGTGGTCAGACGCACAAGATAACATATGCAGGAGTTGGATAGAAAACAAATCACGTTCCTTGTTCAGTGGAGAAATAGAAAATGTTTTGGAAGGGATACGTGTGCTCCGTTCAATCAAATCAACTTGGGGTGTTCCCAAAGCCCCCAAGAAAGGAAATAACACATTAATGAGTGAGTTTGTGAGTTAATATTCAATTTTTCTCCCAACCTGGAACCCAATCAAAGTACAGTTAAAAACAATTACTCAGATTTTTTTTAAAAAAAGGTTAACACATGATTCAGTCTACTGTAGTATGGTAAAAAAAAACAGGCACTAATTCAAAACATTTTCAAAATAAGCATTACTTTTGGAATCCCATTACAGTCACATATCCTCATTCACTGAGATTAGAGGCACAGAACCATAGTGAAAGTAAAAGAAACTGGGATTTTGCTAAAAGTTATTGGAGCTCAAATGGTGGTTGTGTTGTAACTCAGTCCAGCCCTCCATATCCAGGATTCAACCATGCACAGCTTGAAAATATACCCCTCAAATATTTCCACTGCTGAGGGGCCACCAAAGACCCTCCCTCCAATGACATTGCATGTTATAGCGAGCTCCGTGAACATATACAAGAGCCGCTAACCCCTGCCAATGTCATCCACAAAAACAATACCATTCAAGTGAAGGCTTTCATATAGGGACAATTTCATCCTAGACTGTATGTGTTTCCCCCACCACGGACATCCCAGTGTTTCTTACTCTTTCCATTGCTGTGGAATGTGCACGATGCTGTGCACTGCCTCTCCCATAACCCTTTCCTACTCTTTTCTACTGTGAACAGAGAGGAATTGATCACCAACTGAATATATTGGAGGGGTTTGGGAGACTGACTCAACATGATGGAAGTTGTAGTTCACCCTGCATCAAAATGGAGCACTGTGACCCCCACCAACAATGGACCTGGACCACATTTGGCACACGGAACCCCCATGACCAACACAATATACTGGAGAGGTTTGGGGGAATTGACCTTGATTTATAGGAGCTGTAGTTCACCAACATCCAGAGAGCACTGGGAACCCAAACACCAATGGATTTGGACCAGACTTGGCACAGATACCCGATACTGGTGGGGTTTGGGGGGAATTGACCTTGACATTTGGGAGTTGTAGGTACTGGCATTTGTAGGTACTTGTATAGTTGACCTGTAATCAAAGAGCACTCTGAACCCCATCAATGATGGATCTGGACCTAACTTTGCACACAGAACCCCCATGACCAACTAAACATACTGAAGGGCTTTGGGGGGAAATCGCCTTGATGAAGGGGAGTTGTAGTTCACCTACATTCAAAGAGCACTGTGAACCCAAACAACAATGGATCTGGACCAAACAGGACCACCATAACCAACTAAACCTACCTGGAGGGATTTGAGGGGAGTGGTCCACCGTGGTGGGAGTTGTAGTTCATCCTGCAGCCACAGAGCACACCGAACCTGACCAATGATGCTTCTGGAGCAAACTTACCACACATGCCCAACATGACCAACTTGAAGTACTGATGGAGTTTGAGGGGGTTAACCTGGCATGATGTGAGTTGTAGTTCACCCAAAACCTTATGCATTTTCTTAATGGGACTATTCATAAAGTAAAACAATTACTTTTTCAAATAACCTGGGCATTGTCAGTTACCTAAGATAGTTGCATATAGAAAGACTTGTCCTGCCATAGATTTTGGTATCCACAGAGTGGAGAGGAACCCAATCCCAGCAGATGCCGAGGGCTACTGTATTCAATTACAAGCCCATCAAATACAGAAAGTGGTACACCAACAGCCCCAATGCTCAGGAATTTCTAGTTGCTGATTTTGTGGATGTGGTCCCTGAAATCCTGTCTCCAGTCCTAAAAGCAACATCTGGAGGTTGTAATATAAATATATCATGTTGAAAATTGTGCTCGGCCTATTTTTACACATATTTAACATTGAGAAAATGTCTGCAGTCACACCTCCCCGAGTATTATTCTTCCTTCCCAACCACTTCCCCCATCGCAGCAGCAGCAGCGCATCTTGGCTGCAATTAATCTGGCTCATAATGGAAAACAGATGAATGTATAAATCACACCCAAGTCTTGACCATGTATCTTCTTGGGCTGGTGGGAGGTTCACTACTCCAGAGAACTTTCCACAACAATAAGCAAGCCAAAAAATTAACAAGTCAGCATGCTTCAGTCACTCTCGTCAACTGAAGGTTATCCCGCAAATTAAATGGGAGAAACACAGATTGCAGCCTTCAGCCACTCAGTGGGACCCATCCAGTTGAAATCCCATATTTGCTTTTTCGCAGATTGAATCCAGAACCCACCAAAAAGGCAAAAAACTGAAACCAACACTCAAGCAAAAGCAACCAGGAACATGAAGAGTTTACAGCTGATTAGATACCGACATCAGGATGTGATTTGTGATGTCCTTCATTGGCCGATGTGATCATTGACTACAAAACAGTTTTCTGATCAATCTAGACACAACAGGTCTTTTGGCCTCTCATACCCTTTGACTTATGGTAGCATTGGTTGATTCATTTATTTGCTTCATTTCAGAACTTGGAAAGTTCACTTTGGACATTCGTTGTTTAATTTAAAAGTTAGCAACTGGGAAATTAATTCATTGCCACAAAGGACATTATTGTGCATGGCACAGATAGCAAAATTACTCTTGTCAGTTGAGGTTTCTCACTAAAGTCATTTCTCTCCTGTAGTTGCATTTTACTCAAATTGTAATAGTGTTTTCCCATTCCAAATCAGAACGTAATTATCTGTACCCTTGTCAATCGCTGTGAACATGAATTAACTTTCAAATACTTCCACGTTCTATAATAATCGTTCTATAACAATTATAGATTCCACATTCTATAATATGTTTGGAGCCCCTTGTAGTGCAGTGGATTAAAGCACTGAGCTGCTGAACTTGCTGATTGAAAAGTCGCAGGTTCGAATGTGGGGAGCAGCATGAGCTCCTGCTGTAGCCCCAGCTTCTGCCAACCTGGCAGTTCGAAAACATGCAAATGTGAGCAGATCAATAAGTACCGCTCCGGCAAGAAGGTAACGGCGCTCCATGCAGTCATGCTGGCCACATGACATTGGAGGTATCTATGGACAATGCCAGCTCTTTGGCCTAGAAATGGAGATGAGCACCAACCCCCAGAGTTGGACACGACTGGACTTAATGTCAGGGGAAAACCTTTACCTTTACTATAATAATCATAACCTCTCTCTTGATGCCCAAGAGGTTTGGGTCCAGTATTGATTTGAGTGAGATAAGTCACAAATGACCTTTCAAACCTATCTTCTTTTATCTTCTTTCCCCACATCCTACTCTTAACTGATACCTTAATTTTTTTCTGAAAGAGCTATGAAGCGTATCCTATTCAACCACTTGTGTGTCCTAGAGATTTGTTAATGTTTCCTAGACTTTAGCTATTTGCAGTCTTTATTTGGCAAGTTTTTGTTTTCATTTTCAGCAATATAAATTAATGATAGTGTTCCTCTGAAGTGGATGTTTGACCCAACATTGAATTTATCCATTTTTAATTATATGTTCTATTGTTTTTGGTATTAGCCGCTTTAGGTCTCTTTTTGGAGAGATAAAGCAGGATACAAATAAAAACAATAACAGCAACAATAATACATCCTCCCAGTATCTACATATTTTTGGATAAGTTAACCAAACGTGGATGATCTACGCAAGGAACTAGACAGGGGGAGTGTGTCCCTGTTGGTTCTCCGGGACCGCTCAGCAGCCTTTGATACCGTAGATCTCGGTATCCTTCTGACATGTCTCATGGCAATGGGACTTGAAGGCACTGTTTTACAGTGGCTCTGGTCCTTCCTGGAGGGCCGTTCTCAGAAGGTGTTGTTGGGGGACACCTGCTCGCCCCCATAGCCTTTTTCCTGTGGGGTCCTGCAGGGTTCAGCTTATGAAGCTGCGGGGGAGATTATCCAGAGTTTTGGAGTTTGGGGTCATCTGTACACAGATGAAGTCCAACTCTATCGCTCCTTCCCACCTGCTGCTAAGGAGGCCGTTCAGTTCCTGAACCAGTGCTTGGCAGCTGTGATGGTCTGGAGAAGGGCAAACAAATTGAAATTGAATCCAGACAAGGCAGAGGTCCTCCTGGTCAGTCGCAAGGCCGAACAGGGTATAGGGTTACAGCCTGTGCTGGATAGTGTTACACTCCCCCTGAAGGTGCAGGTTCGCAGCTTGGGAGTGATCCTGAATTCATCACTGAGCCTGGAACCACAGGTCTCGGCAGTGGCCAGAGCAGCTTTTGCACAATTTAAACTTGAGAAGCCAGACTTAGCCATGATAGTCCATGCTTTTGTTACATCTTGAATAGACTACTGCAACATGCTTTATGTGGGGCTGCTTTTGAAGACTGTCCAACAGCTCCAGTAGTCCAATGGGCAGCAGTCGGATTTCTTACTGGAGGCATACAGGGAGCACACAACCCCCCTGTTACGTCAGCTCCACTGGCTGCCAGTCTGCTACTGAGCTCAATTCCAAGTGCTGGCTTTGGCCTATAAAGCTCTAAACAGTTCTGGCCCAACTTACCTGTCTGAACGTGTGTCTCTCTATGAGCCAAATAGGGTGTTAAGATCTGCTGGGGAGTTCCTGCTCTTGGTCCAACTCCCTTCGCAAGCACAATTGGTGGGTAGAGACAGGGTCTTCTCAGTGGTGGCCCCTTGGCTATGGAACTCCCTCCCCAGGGACATCAGACTGGCCCTTTCCTTCCTGGTCTTTAGGAAAAAGTTAAAGACCTGGCTTTGCACACAGGCATTCGGGAGTAGTGTAATATGGAAACCAATTTTGAATGTAGCAGCTTGACTAACGACAATGGGACTAGGCACTATGTTTTTAATCTGTTTTATTGCATTTATTTGTTTTAACTGTTTTATAATTCACAATGTTATTTTTGTTTATTTCTATGTATAATGCAGCATTGATTTTTGGCATACTTTGTAAGCCGCTCTGAAGTTCCCTTCGGGCTGAAAGAGCAGGGTATAAATATCGCACATACATACATACATACATACATTGTTCCATTCGCTATTTTGTCACAACGCCTCCAATGTAACTTTGACACCTCATCTTACAAGTTTTGAATGGATAGTCATCGCATTTCTGAATATGGGCGGATATTGATTTATAGGGTAGCCTTTTCTAGAACGAGTGCCCCCCCCCCCCCCCATTATTTTAATCCCTAAATCGAACTCCAAAATGAGTCTCTTCTCCTTAGATTTAGCACATTTTGCCTCCTGTATTATTTGCTGTCATTTGGAAGTCCGTCCTTTTCCTTTGTTTGCGCTGTCGTTTTAAATAGAGTTAAAGCTCTCAGGGGGGCCGTCTGTTCTATTTAATTTTGCCGGAAAGGAATTTATTTGCAACCATGATGGATCTATTGGTTTCAGTCTATTTTTAAGTTGTTCTATGTCTATAGGGTTGCTGTTCAAATGTAAGTTATTTTTTATGTGTATTCCCTTCCCTTTCTACTGTCTACATTGGAACTATATTATATTGTATTTTTATAATCATAATCATAATGTTGTCTTTCTGTTTGAATAAGCAATGTTTTAAGAAAAGACAAAGGAGTGATGCTAAATATATATACATACCTAAACCATGTACTGTTGTTGTTATTATTATTATTATTATGTTGTTGTTGTTGTTGTTGTTGTTGTTAACCATGTACTAAACATTCCCTCTGTTAATAGTTTTCACAATTTTGTCTTGTAGTTTTTTTAAAACTTTAGTTAAAACTATATCCACCTTACAATATATTTGACAACATTCTTCTTTCTATTTGGATCCATGCAATTGACTTATCAGCTCTTACAAATTGAACCATTTGTTCCAATTAGAAAGCATCATAATACACTTCTTTCTATATTTGGTATTATTTATGTAAACCATAAACAAAGCCTTGGTAGATTACCTCCGCAGAGAGCTAGACAGGAGGAGTGTGTCCCTGTTGGTTCTCCTTGATCTCTTGGTGGCTTTCGATACCATTGACCATGGTATCCTTCTGGGCCGGCTCTCCGGGGTGGGACTTGGGGGCATTGCGCTGCCCTGGCTCCACTTGTTCCTGGAGGGCCAGACCCAGATGTTGGTGCTAGGGGATACCTGCTCAGATGCCTAGCCATTGGCTTGTGGGGTCTCACAAGGTTCTATTGTATCCCCCATGCTTTTTAATATCTACATGAAAGCGCTGGGTGATGTCATCCGGAGTTTTGGAGTTCGGTGTCATCTGTATCCAGATAACGCACAACTCTATTACTTGTTTCCACCGAAGTCCAAGGAAGCTCTGCTGCGCCACCAGGGGGTTAAATAATAGTAATAGTGATAAATATTGACAAATAATTGATATAATGGTGATATCAAATCACGGGCAAATCTTTTGTTATGATTTGTGTGAAAGCCATCTGGCCCTATTTATTTATTTATTTACTTTACTTTACTTTACTTCTATACCGCTGTTCTCAGCCCGGAGGCGACTCACAGCGGTTCACAAGACACAGGACACAGCGAAATTCAATGCACCAATATAAAAACAGTTAATAACCTAATCTAATACACAGTTAGTACACAATTACTATAATAACCATTCACTAGCATCTCATCACTAAAAAACATGATCCAGATTCGTCACCCATTGTTCCATTCCTATGTCATTACCAGTCATTGCACTAATTATTCGAATGCCTGCACAAATAACCAGGTCTTTACTTTTTTGCGGAATACCATTAGAGATGGTGCTAATCTAATGTCTGTGGGAAGGGCGTTCCACAGCCGGGGAGCCACCACCGAGAAGACCCTATCTCTCGTCCCCGCCAGCCGTGCTTGTGAAGCTGGCGGGATCGAGAGCAGGGCCTCCCCGGAAGATCTCAAAGTCCTGGTGGGTTCATAGGCCAAGATGTGGTCGGGTAGGTAGCTTGGGCCGGCTTTAAAGGTCAACGCCAGCACTTTGAATTGAGCCCGGTAGCAAATCGGTAGCCAGTGGAGTTGGCGCAACAGGGGGGTTGTATGCTCCCTGCGTTCCGCTCCTGTTAGAATCATGGCTGCCGAGCGTTGGACTAGTTGAAGCTTCCGAGCTGTCTTCAAAGGCAACCCCACATAGAGAGCATTGCAGTAATCTAGGCGGGATGTAACCAGAGCGTGGACTACCGTGGCCAAGTCAGACTTCCCAAGGTACGGGCGCAGCTGGCGCACAAGTTTTAACTGTGCAAATGCTCCCCTGGTCACCGCCGAAACCTGGGGTTCCAGGCTCAGCTATGAGTCCAGGATCACACCCAAGCTGCGAACCTGCGTCTTCAGGGGGAGTGCGACCCCATCAAACACAGGCAGTAACCCTATGCCCTGTTCGGCCTTACGACTGACCAGGAGTACCTCTGTCTTGTCTGGATTCAATTTCAATTTGTTCACCCTCATCCAGACCGTTACAGCAGCCAGGCACCGGTTCAGGACCTCGTGACTGATCGAGTTTTAAAGGGTGGGTTGTATTCTTTATTCCTTCGCAAATTATGGGCACATCTAAGATCTCTTTATGTCCATTTTGCATCCTGTTAATTGGAAGCTCCCTCACAAAACCTTCTATATTCATATTTCAGGAAAATATAGCACAGCATAGAATTCCCTACAGGTGTTTCATTGGGGTTTGTAATTACAAGTGTGGGTCAAAAAGTTTTGCCTCCTGTGTCATAAAAACATTACAAATTAACCTATAACAGCAGAAGTTGCTACAGATCCTAGCCTGAACTGTCCTCTGCACAAAACTACCATTCAACATACAGTAGTCACCACCAATCTGGACACATTTGAGTCATCGTTTAACCCAGGCATCAAAACCCTTTTGGAAAAAATCAGGGTTTTGCTTCGTGACCCATGATTTTAAAGCTGTTTGAATGTCCTTCAAGCCATTGAATCTGAAACCACATAGGTTGTCTTTCAGAGGTCCAAACAGGTAAAAGCCAGAAGGGGCCAAATCACAAACATTCTTCCAGCAAAGATGGATTTCCTGAGGTGCACAACTTTCTTTGGCCAGAAAATTAAATGACAGCTCTTTCTTTGAGCTTCAGATTTATGGTTCTAATCAGTCAATTGGGGCAAAAAGGACATTTAAAAAACTTACAAAAAGAAAAGAAAAAGAAAAGACTA